>NC_142443.1:28936363-29087878 GCF_059453495.1 Arachis ipaensis
ATTCTCTCTCTCAAGAAATTCACCGTCGAAGAAGCAAAACCATGCATGAAGACGATTTTATTCTTGGCCGATTCTTTTGGAACACCAAACTCTTTGTACGCCAAATATGTGCCATCTCTCAGCCCTATTCTTACTGACGTAATCACTGGAAGTTTTGGAGGAGCTGCTCGGACTGCCGGTATGCCAATGCTCCTCCTATCAATGGAACTAACAAAAGTGCATTTGTTTTTACTGCTATTGTTTTGGGAATAAAAAAAGGAGGCCACCTTCGACAAGTTCATTGTGGTGGTCGATGAAACAAAGCTCATGTGACTCGGAGGAGTGACCTTGCAATGCCTATGGAGGTGGTGCAATTTTGCGAAAAGTACAATCTGGTTCAGTTTCAGGAGTTGTTCAAAGAAGGAGTGGTGGAGCACGGGCTATTTTTGAACAATTGCAAAAATATATAAAAAAAACATCCATTTACTATTAAAAAAACATCCTAATGCTTAACAAAAGAAGTGTCTATAAGATTTTAAAAAAATCATAAAATTCTTAAAAGAATAGAAATATCCACATCAGTAATACAAAAAATTCGAAAAATACATTAAAAAACATCTATTTAGTATGAAGAAGAAATATCATAATATTTAACGAAAAAAACATCATATATATCAACTTACTTTTATTAAGATGGATTTTGAAATCAAATCCGTTAAAAAATTGGCAGAACTTGACTAGATCCTAGTTGGTTCCTAAAGAAACTCTAAAATAAATACAGTTAAAAATATAAACAACAAGAAAAATAATCTCTTAAAATAATTATTGCAATATATATATATATATATATATATATATATATATATATATATAGTGTTATATACTTTGTCAGTACGAACGACCAAAATAAAAGTCAATAGAAAGTGGATGATAAAATAAAATAATTACATTTAAAATAATAAATAATATTAAAAATAATTTCTTAAAAATAGTTTATATTGCACGTATCTTTTTTTTCACCTCTGAAAAGATGTTTTTAAGGGAGCCGGGAAAAGAAATTTAGTGGAAATTATATGTATATCTGACTTAGATTCTATTGGGGGATGAGATCAAAAAAGCATTCTTCATTTGGTGAAACACACCTTTTGCATGTGCAAGCTAAGTCTTAAAGAATTAATGCTTTTTGGGCTAATTAATCTTGGATAAAATGAGTGTAAGCCACTAAAGATATATACCATTGGATTCTATAGGGTAATACTTGATGGTTATTAGCTTTACAACCATTTGTGTTTTGTAAACACTAAATGCGCGTGGCTTCAAGTTTCTTCTTACTTTGCAGAGTTATTAGTAATTTATTTAAGAATTTGATATGGCCAAATATACTTTGTATCGTTTTCTTTCAATGCACCTTTTAATGTAGGGTTGATTTTTGTTTGTTATTTTTGCTAACATGGGAAATTCTTGCTTGCTTGTGAAATCAAATCTTAGAGCTATATATTCTGAGTGAAAGAGTGTAAATTTTTTTTACGTCATATATTTGGTTGCATTATATGAAATAGGTAGACCTAATGAGGTGTAATATATATGGTAGGTGCAAGGTTCAACCAAACATGGTTCTATGAATGTGAAAATTAAGATAACATAGAATCTTATCATAGATGGCTTGGTGAATACCCCAAATATTTTGTGTAGGTAGCAAGATCTTAATTCTCCTTAAATGCCATGAAAGACAAAATTGTAGGGCCATACACATATGATCTTAGTTTGCTCCTCTTCAGGCTTCAAAAACGGTGGTGCTTGTCTATTTGTTAATGACAAAATCTCTTAGGTTGTTTTTGAAAAGGAGATTGAATTAAAATATTGAGATTAAATTAAATTTTTGTATTATATTTAGCTTAAAATATATAAGACTAAATTATATGTTAGGATTTTGTTTGATTTAAGATAAATATATATGGAGATGAAATAATAATATTTACTAAAACAAAAATGCTATTTTTATACTAAAAGCGGCCACTAAAATCAACCATAAATATATTTGTATATAAATATGTGTGGTTTAATTTATTTTCAATATATATTTGCATTTTAACATATATTTTATACTAATAACTAATTTTAGTATACACGTAACATAGTCGTTACTAAAATACATTTAGTTATTAAAAAAATATTATTAAAGTTCAGTTTTTATTGTTAAAAATTTCAGTTCTTTGTATTTCTATTGTCTGAAATTATTGAATAAACTGAAATTTTAGTTTCAGTCTCTAATCAATAAGCACAATATTAAATCTCAATTTTTAATGCAATCTTATATAATGTAACTGAAATTTTTTAAAAAAATCTTATTAAAATGTATTAGATATTCTACTATCTTACTGAGATCGATTTGAAGTTTGTTGTGCCTGAATATAAACAAAAAGTGGTCCTCATGGAAGAGAAAAGGAAAAGATTGAGATAGCTTTCTTCATTGGCATGACATGAAGCTAGAAACTTATTTATTTCTTTCAACTTAAGATAGAAGTATATCTATAAATTACTTTAAAAATTGTCAAAGATAATAACTATATTGGTTCATCAATTGAAGGTAACTTAACTAGTTTAAAGAATAAAAATTATTTCAACCAGTTTTATAAAATTTTTAATCCAATCAAACTAATTTAGTTTAGTTAACTTTATTATAATATGAACTGAATTTCGGTATTTTATCACTAATTAAAGAAATATTGAAAGCCAAAGCTACTATGCTATATATGAGGTGTGCATGCAATTATATTATATTGACATCTCATCTTGATTATATTTCAGTAGGAGTATCGCTTTCTTCTTATGCATGGGATCTAATTTTCATAAAATAAGAAATATAGACAACTGATTGGTTACCAATTATTTTTCCTTCTCTTTCCTCACCATTTATTTGAGATTCAATTAATTAATCATTTCGTAGTAAGAGCAGCATATACCATATTTTTAATCAAAAATATTATTTATACACTAAAATTAGACTAAAATTAGGTATAATTCAACAAATTTTTAATATATATTTTATATTCTAATACATATTATTTTATATTTATTCATATCCTACTCCAATGCTATGGCCAAGTTCAACTAAGTTAAAAAGGCCCAATCCAAAAGGTTGACCTTTGCTAATCCATCCGACCTCTTCTAAGAGGTCGGACTCGACATGAGCTGGCAAGTAACACTTATGCAAATAAGCAACTGCCTCCTTAAATCTCTCGCCCACTTTTATAAGAGAGATCCCAACAATCCTAAAATAAAAGGACGGTTATCCACCATCAGAAGTGGAACTACTTCAACGGTGGTTATTGATTCATCATCTATAAATATACTAAAGCACTCAGGTAAAAAGAAGGTCCAATACATTCAAAACCTACTTATCCCTTTGATAACTTAGGCATCGGAGTATCTTTGCAGGTACCACCCCCCATTCTTTCACATACATAACTCGGATGGCGGCTCCCAAACGTAAACCAAGTCGGAGACCACCCTCCTCTAGCGCTTGGGCCTCACAAATAAACCCAACCACCATCTGATTCTAGGTAAGCCCCGAAAGATTGGGAGCTCGTCCCCAACCCTCTCAAAAGAACCCCACCACAGCCTCCTCAACCTCATCCAAATCCACCAAATTGTACTTCTCTACAGGGGCAGCATCTGCCTAATACAACTGAAAGCGGGCTTCATGGCTTTCATTAAGGAAAAAGGGATGATGGCCCTCAACGGCAAAAACTTTAAAGAAGAAATTTTTAAAGCTATGAAACGACTCGTCAAAAATAGAAAACACTTTTCGATCCTGAATAGCTCAAAAAGTGACCCACTGTTGTTTGTTCTGAGCGCTAAAGGGCTTTGTCAAGTGAAAAAGACCTTTAAAGAAATCAGAAAGTCGAGCTCTCAGCTGACAAGTTGATAAATTTTCAAAAAACCCCAGAAATTAGGGTGGAGTTGGGTAAGAGTTACTCGGCAGTGGGACAAAACTTCCATCTCAAAATCAAAAAAAGGGAATGCAACTCCCAAACGGGTGAAAAGGCAATCGTACATGAAAATGAAATGAGAGTCAAACTCAGTAAGCCTCCCACTCCCACAGCAAACTCTATCCTCTGGGTCTAGGGCTGCTAACTCATACTTGGGTTCATCGGCTTCAAGGACACAAACCCTATGATATTTCCTAAGTTTAGTTATAAAAACATCATCTACTAGGGGAAGTTCAGATAAAACGGAAGAATCTACCCATCTCAACAAGGCTTCAGAAACTCGAGAAAATATTTCTCAAAAAAGAAAAAATATATAGGGAGATATACCTACAGTACGTAGAAAAAAGAAACCATCAAAAACAGGTTTTGAACCAAGACAGTTTCTTTCCAAAACAGAAACAGTTAACCACAAACAATAAAGGGGCCACAGAGCTTACTCAAAAAACTCCTCCTCGATCAGTACACTCAATAAAAACAGTGAAGACGCTATGAAAGCCAGTAAGGAATTAAGATAATGAGAAACTAACCTTCCTTGGAGAAAAGAACTGATTGCAAGAATGGAAGAAACGCCATAAATACTAAAAAATTCAGAAACAGAGAAAGCGAGCACCAGAAGCACGAAGGACATACGAGAGTAAAAAGAAACATGAAGAAAAAATTCAAAGAGGAGACGAAAGAAAAAGAAAGAGAAGGACGGAAAGGTTTTATAGCATACTAGGGGCATAATGGTAAAATGACGCGATTATTAAAGGAGCGCGCCGTTACCAATGTAACCGCCTCTACGTGTAAATGCAAAACCCAAACGGACGCGACGTTTGATTAGACGCAACGGTTGAATTCAAAATCACGTCGGTTTTCCAACTTGAAAAGAAACACCGACTTGAGCATATCCGAGTTCAATTAATACTCGAATCCAACTCATAACTAAGAGATCGGACTCGAGTGGGGGCACTGTTCATACCCTGACCCAATGCCATGGCCAGGCCCAACTAAGTTAAAAAGGCCCAATCCAAAGGGTTGGTCTTCGCTGATCAATCAGACCTCTTCTAAGAGATCGGACTCGACATGAGTTGGCAAGTGACACTTATTCAAATAAGTAACTACCTCCTTAAATCTCTCGCCCACTTCTAGAAGAGAGATCTCAACAATCCTAAAATAAAGGGACGGTTATCCACCATTAGAAGTGGAACTACTTCAACGGTGATTATTGGTTCATAAATACACTGAAGCACTCGAGTAAAAAGAAGGTCCAATACATTCAAAACCTGTTTACTCCCTTGCTAACTTAGGCATCAGAGTGTCTTTGTAGGTATCACCTCCATTCTTTCACATACATAATTCGGACGGCGGCTCCCAGATGTAAACCAAGACGGAGCCCACCCTCCTCTAGCGCTTTGGCCTCACAAACAAGCCCAACCACCATCCAATTTTAAGTAAGTCCAAAACAATATTAATAGTTGATTTTACTAGTTAATTTTAGTATACATTTATTTTTAATCATATAGGTTAATTAACATACTATTTTTTACGGTAAAAAGACATATTTTTGCTGTTAAGATTATTTAAACCTAAAATTGGTACAAACACCCACTATTATTAAAAGTTTAAAACAACAATTGCATCTACATGTCATGTTTAAATCACTGGTTCAGTAACCCTGCAAACCAATAATCACTAGGGATGTACATGTCCGATTAGTTTATGCGCAATTTAAGGATCGGGCTTTTTTATTTTAATAAATAAATTAATTATAATAATTACAGAAATAAATAATTTAAAAAATATTTACAGAAATAAATACTTCTCTTATCTTATTTATATTGTAAATTATAATTTTGTATGTATCTCGTTTACGTAAAAGTACGTAATAAGTACATAAGTACGTTTTCTAACTATCCACTATTAATACTGTTGCTTTTAACCGACAAAATTTTTAAATTTTTTATGTCTCTTGAGTATTAATTTTTAAATCTAAATTATATATATTTCAAATTTTGTTTGTTGCGTACGAGTATATAAAAGTTTGAAATATAATTTAAATATAATTATATTTCAAATTTTATTTATTGTATGGGAGTATATTTAATAGTGGACAGTTAAAAAAAGATAACCGTATTAATAGTGGAACGGCGTGCTTTCACATAATGGACGGTTTATCTTTTCTGTTATTTAAAATCATCTATCTTTTTTATTATCTAAAACATTCTATTTTTAAAAGTTTAATCCAAACTATATTATTAATATTTTTTATTATTTTTAAAAATTATATTTAATTATTTATAAATACATATATCTCTATCTCGTTTAAGAGAAATATTTATTTCGATAAATATTTTTTAAATTATTTATTTCAGTAATTATTACCTTTATTTAATTTATAAAAATAAAAAATCCTTGAAGGATCCAATACGATTTCCATTCGAATTTTGCGGATTGTATTTGAGATGTGAATCTATCGATTCTTATCAGGCTAAAATTCGAAATAATAAATATAAAAAATTAATTTTAATTAATATTGACTACTTTTTTATTGTAAAAATTAATTTTAAAATATTAATTGATATTCGTTAAAAAAAAAGGGCCCCGCTACACATATATGCAAATAACGCATACAATCCTTACAAGTTGGTCCAACCCAGGTTTAATCCACGCACACTCTCTCCCTTTAAATGGAGCGTCAATTGCACGCGCATCACTCAAATGATTACGCTTCGAAAAAACCGCTCGTTATGGCTCACTCTTCCTCTTCTCCTTCAAAGATAACACAAATCCTCAAGTTTCGAGCAACATTCCAAACTGAAGAGACATTTGAACTCGTCGCGAATAATAGCAGAAACCATCAACAAAATATTATTCAAGGTACGTTATTGCTTTACTCATCTTGTACATTTTTCACATTTCTGTTTCTGATTTCGAAATCGAAGAACTATGTTTTACTGTTCTTCTATGTTCTTCTAGGTTTTATTGATCTTCTTGTTCTAAATCTCATATCACTGTTTTTACTATTCTTCTTATTCTAGGTTTTACTCTTCTTGTAAGTTCCTCTAGGTTTTACTGTTCTTCAAAGTGGTTCTAGGTTTTACTGTTCTTCTTGTTCTAGTTCTTCTCGTAATTGATTTTTCGCTGTATATTGCTTAATTTATTGGGTGTATATGGAGTAATTTGTATGGGTGTATATGGTTGATTGTTGGGTGTATATGGCGTAATGTGTTGGGTGTATATATGGTTGATTGTTGGGTGTATACGGCGTAATTTGTTAGGTGTATACGGCGTAATTTGTTGGGTGTATATTCCTGAACCCATATCATGTAATATAATCAACTGTTGCAACTGTTCTAATATTGCTTGTCCTTGGGTGTATATTGCTTGACATTGTAATATTGCTAGAGCTTGTATATTTATCGTTGTTTGAGTCAATTGAACATCATTTTGAACTGATCTCATTAAATACTTATAAAATCGGTTTGCGTGTATGTGGTTGATCTATGGGTGTATCTGACTGATATCTATGGGTGTATTTTTCATTGCAGTAAAAATGGAAGGCAAAAACCAAGCTTAAAAAAATGTAAGAACAAATATATGTCTTCGATCAAATTAGTTTTTCATAATAGAAATATATCTAAGTCTAATTTTGCTTTGTTTACAGCAAATCAAGGACCTAAAGTGTGCAACCCATCTGTTGAGTGAGAAATTCAGAAATATGAGTGAGGAGAAGTGATGCAATAAGACTGTCCAGGCCATCCTCATTGTTATTGAGTCCATTTTGTCAGATAGATTCTAATGATATTGTCACTGATTAATGTAACTGTTATATACTCTTGTAAGAAATTGAACACATGGTGTAAATATATTTGATCCAATTATAAGTAAATTTTTTTTCCATAATTAAACTCTCTCTGGTGTATTCAAAATGTCTGATTTACAGGTACTATAATATGAAGTGGTGATCCAGATAGATTGGAACCCATATATGACGGTCTGCATAGAGATCTGCATAATACACCCAAACACAGACTATAAATACACCCGATAAAAAATTAAATTTACACCTCTGCTGCAGATTTTAACAATTCATTTTTGTTTACAAGTCTTACAAGTTGGGTCTAACACGCGCGTTACAGAAGAAGAAGCAGAAGAAGATGGGCCTAATACGCGCGTTACAGAAGAAGAAGAAGAAGAAGAAGAAGAAGAAGAAGAAGAAGAAGAAGCGTGAATATAAATGACTTGTATGATTTGTATGGAAAAGCGTTCTCTCTTTGCCTTCGATCTCCTTCAGTTTTTTTCGATTTTCATGGTTTCTGAAATCAAGCTTTGAAATTGTTTTGAAGATGATGGAACTTCAAAAATACACCCGAACGATTACAAAAATACACCCAAACGATTATAGAAATACATACAAAGGATTACAGAAATACACCCAAACAGTTACAGAAATAAACCAAACGATTACAGAAATACACCCAAAGGATTTAAGAAATACACCCAAAGGATTTAAGAAATACACCCAATATAGGGAAAGACAGTATATTTTTTCTTGAAATCAATACACCCAAAGAATTATAGAAATACACCCAAACAGTTACAGAAATAAACCAAACGATTACAGAAATACACCCAAAAGATTTACAGAAATACACCCAAAGAATTATAGAAATACACCCAAAGGATTACAAAAATACACCCAAAGAATTTAAGAAATACACCCAAAATTCGTTGAAGTACACCTTATGCATAATTCAGAACTCTCTCTCTTTTTCCTCCTCATCTTCTGCTGCTGCTTCTTCTTCTTCAAAAACAATTTTAGAGCTTGATGTCAAAAAATAATGGAAACCGAGAATAATGAAGAAAGAAAACAAAGAGAAAAGCACGTAAATGAAGAAGAAGAACAGGAAGAGGAAGAAGAATGTGTAGCAAGAAGAAGAAGAAGAAGGAGAAAGAGAAGGCAAGAAACGTACCTTGAATAATGTTTCTTTGTTTTTTCTGGTGATTTTGATGAAGGAGAAAGAGAAAACGAAAAGAGGAGAAGAAATTTCAATAAAAAAAGAAGGAGGAAGAGAAGAAAAAGAGACACAGAGAAAGAAGAAGAAGAAGAAGAAGAAGAAGAAGAAGAAGAGGAAGAGGAAGAGGAAGAGGAAGAGGAAGAGGAAGAGGAAGAGGAAGAGGAAGAAGAAGAAGAAGAAAAAGAGGCACAAAAAAAAACGTGAAACGGCGTGAATATAGCGCGTGTAAGTGACGTAGGAGTTGCAGCACGTTTTGGTGGATTAGGCGTTAATGAACTTGTAATAATTACAAGCCCTAATCGCTTGTATACTGAGCTTTTCTCTAAAAAAAATTAATTGATATTGGTTAAAAAAATTAACTCCTCAGTTAAACTCAATGACGGAAAATGCTCAATTTTTTTTTAAATTTTGAATTTTGAAATGGAGAGGGGAGAGAGCGGGGGAGAATCTTTGAGGGTGGCACATAGCGAGGCAGTCGGCCATGCCAGCGAGAGCAATAAGGGGGAGAGTGAAGGTGGGCATGCATCAGGTGAAAAGGAGGGAATTAAAGGAGACAATAACAAGATTCAAGGTCAGCGGATATCGTTCAGAGATAAAGTTGTGGGTGCCTCAACAAGAAGAGCTTTGGAGGTTGCTGATTCTCTTGATGGGGATAAGATGGCTATAGTAGTTGGTAAGCAAGGCGATTCGGAGATACCAACTGTGACGTTTACTGAAGAAGCAAAAGAGATATTGCCAAAGCCCTACAAAGATGCCATCGTGATCAAAGTTCTTGGAAAAAACTTTAGCTATACGGCGATCACGCACAGGCTTAAAGGAGTCTGGAGAACCAAAGGAGGATATAAGGTACTAGATATCGGTTTTGGCTATTTCTTAGTCAAATTTGATCTCTTGGAGGATATAGAAAAAGTTCTCCTTGGAGGACCATGGATGATTACTGGTAGTTATGTTGCGGTTAAACCTTGGAGTTCTTCATGCAGACCTTGTGAAAACACTTTTGGATCTACCATGGTTTGGATAAGAATCACAGGTTTAAACATTAACTATTATCAAGAGAGAGCCATGAAAATGATTGCGTCAGCTGTTGGTAAACCGATCCGCATCGACTTAGCCACCAAGTCTGCAGAGAGGGGAAAGTATGCATGAGCATGTGTGAAAATTAACTTAGGACTTCTAGTCATAAAAAAGATTCAAGTTAATGGTCATATGTATGACATAGAATATGAGCACTTGAATTTAATTTGTGAAAAATGTAGCTTCTTTGGACATATCACAAGAGAATGTGCGAAAGAGAACAACAATGGCATTGGGAAGGAAACCATGGTGAAGGAGAAAAATTTGCCGTCACTGTTTCCGGTGGATAACAACGAGAAAACGGCAGAAGGTAGTCAAATCCCAGTAAAAAATCAAAATTCAACTTTTGAATTTGGAATTAATGCCAAATCAATTCCAATTATGGAGAAGCATGGAGCAGCGGGTCTTGTGCATGATAATTTACAAGAATCACGCATGGATAGAGATACTCAAGCAAAAGAGGGTGAATGGGTTACAGTTAGTAGAAAAGGCAAGAAAAAAGTGGGTAAAGGCCTCAATGTGGTGCCAAAAAAAGCCAATGTAGCAATATGCTCCAATTTGGTGAGTAAGAAATTTTCTTTTGGGTATAATAAAATGCATGTTGGATCCTCATCAAATGCAAAGGTGAAGTCTTTATCAAATTCAAAGGTGGAGCCTAAGGAAAAGAAAGATCCTCCATCCACGCTTAGCTCTTTGGGAACAACTCAGGTGGCTTTCAAGGATCAGAGTACTCATTTTTTTTAAAGCATGGCACAAAAGGCAGCGTCCTATTTCGCTTCAAAACTCACCTACTGAAGCATTGTCAATGGATTCTCGAGTACAAAAGGAGCTTGATAAAGCTAGTGCAACAACAAACTTGGAGAACCAACCTCAACAGAAGAATGATGGTTCTGCGACGCAAGTCCACCAGAAGACAATTGGAGACAGGGGTCCATCAACGTGAGGTAGAATGATTATAAATTCCAATTATTTAATTTATTTTTATGAATTGTGACCATTTAAATATTATTAGTTGGAATGTAAGGGGGCGTCAAATAAGATGTCTCGGTGCACTGTAAGGAGTTAGTACGAAAATTTCAACAAACTTTTTTTATTTTGGTGGAAACTCATATTGGGTTTGAAACTATGAAAGAATTTTGGGGGAGATTAGGCTATTATCCTGTAGGGATTGTAGATGCTGTTGGACATAAGGGAGGAATTTGGTTCCTCTCTGCTAATTTAAAATTTTCTTGTAAAATTCTTTGGGTTATGAATCAATGTGTAACTTTGGAAATTGATGGTGGTGGGCGAAGATGGATTTGCAGTGCGGTTTATGGCAGCCCTCAAGCCACTAATAGAGTAGAATTATGGAGTCATCTGCTTGATATTGGTTTGTGCATTCAGGACCCATGGGTGGTGGTTGGGGATTTTAATGATATTTTGAGTGTTCATGAGGTGAAGGGGGGTAATTACTATTCGACTCGCAGTAGTGTCTTTACAAGTACTCTAGATTCTTGTGGTCTTTTTGATCTGACAACCTCTAGAAGACGGTTTACTTGGTTCCGTAAAATTCAAGGAAACAGAGAAATTGCAAAGAGATTGGATAGAGCTTTCTATACTGCAGAATGACGTCTTCTTTTTCCAGAAACTTTTGTTGAAGTTCTTAACCGTTCCCACTCTGATCATTGTCCCCTACTTATCCGATGTCAAGGAGTTCCTATCAAGAAAGGAAACCGGCCTTTTAGATTCCAAGCGGCATGGGCAACGCATCCTGATTACAAGGCCATTGTTCATAAATCTTGGAATAGTACAGACTTTGGCATCCATAGGAAGTTGTTGGGGGTTCAAGAAGTTTCGTTGGAATTCAACTCTACGGTCTTCGGCAATATTTTTATTAAAAAGAGGAAATTGGAGGCTTATTTGAATTGTATTGAACAGAAAATGGAAGCTGATGATGATCCGATTTTGAAGCACAAAGAGGAAGAATTGAGAGCTGAGTATAATCTAGTTTTGGCCCAGGAAGAATTGCTTTGGTACCAGAAGTTAAGAGATCAATGGGTTCGGTATGGTGGTAGAAATACTAGCTTTTTCCATATGCAAACCATCATTAGAAGAAAATCTAACAAGGTTCATGGGTTGCTGGTCAGTGATGGGTCCTGATCTGATGATCCGGAAGTTTTGCAAAGAGAAGTTGTTCTTTTTTTCAAAAATATTTTTTGCTCTACTGAGCCTGTTGAGGTTAATTGCATGGGAGAAATTCCTATGGCATCTCTTAGCCAGGATGCTTGTGATAATTTGTCTACCCAGTAACAATGTTGGAGGTTAAAGAAGCTCTGGATAATATGAGCTCGTTCAAAGCTCCTGGACCGGATGGTTTTCAAGTTTTTTTCTTCAAGGAATATTGGGATGTGGTGAGTCATGAGGTGTGGCGTACTGTTCAGAAAGCATTCTTAGGGGAGACTTTAAGCCATTCTTTGTTGGAAACTTTGATTGTTCTTATCCCTAAATGCGACCCTCCAACTAGATTGAAGGATTTTCGGCCAATAAGCCTTTGTAATGTAATTTATAAGCTAGTGACTAAAGTGCTGGTTAATAGATTACGACCTTTTTTGGATGAGATTGTTAGCCCAACTCAGGGAGGGTTTATACATGGTAGAGGAGCGCCTGATAATATTATTGTAGTCAAAGAAGTTCTTCACTTTCTTAAGCAGACAAAGTCTAGAAAAGGAGCTATGGCTTTTAAGATTAATTTAGAAAAGGCTTATGATAGAGTTGATTGGAATTTTCTTGAGCACACTCTTGAATCTTTTGGCTTTCCTTCTCTAATTATTCGGCTTGTAATGAATTGTGTTCAGCCTTCAAATCTTTCCATCCTTTGGAATGGGAATAGATTGGACAGCTTCCAACCTCGCAGAGGGCTCAGGCAAGGAGATCCAATTTCTCCTTATTTATTTGTTTTGTGCATGGAGAGATTGGCGTGCTTCATTTCCAAACAAGTTGACAAGGGTATTTGGGATGGTGTGGCTGTTTCTAGAGGAGGACCTAGAGTTTCTCACTTGATGTTTGCAGATGACCTCCTCCTTTTTTGTAAAGCGAAGAAAAATCAAGTTTAGAATGTTGTGCACACCTTGGAGTTGTCCTGCAAAGCTTCAGGTATGAAGGTTAACATTGAAAAATCTAAAGCTATTTGTTCTAGAAATATCTCTAATAGAAGGAAGGAAATGTTGTCTGGTGTTTCTCATATTCCTTTTACTAGTGACCTAGGCAAATACTTGGGGGTGAACCTTAATCATCCTCGAGCTGCTAGGTCTATTTTTTCGGACTCTTTAGAGAAGATCAAGAATAGGCTGGCTAGTTGGAAAGGTCGGCTCCTTAACAGAGCAGGCAGGCTTGCTTAATTAAATCTGTTGCTTCTTCTCTTCCTATTTATCAGATGCAAGTGACTCTTTTTCCTACTTCGGTTTGTCAAAAGATTGATTCTGTGCTTAGACAATTCTTGTGGAAGGGAAAGGTGGGGGAGCGTTGCTTACATTATGTCAAGTGGAGCAAAGTTGTCACTCCAAGAAAATATGGAGGCTTGGGAATTAGAGATACCCAGTGTGTAAATTTTGCTTTATTAGGAAAGCTTGTTTGGCAATTACTGCATAATAATGATAAGCTTTGGGTAAGAATTATGTTGGCAAAATATTTATCTGGGAGGTCTTGCTTTTCACCCAATTTTTTTAATAATGTTTCAAGAACTTGGCGAGCAATTTATAAGACAATAGAAAAGCTTCGTGATGGTTTTAATTGGTGTACAGACAGGATGTCTCAATCCTTTTGGTATCATGCTTGGCGACCATGTGGAACGCTAGCTCCTTTGGTTCCTTTTGTGCACATCTCTGATTCTCACTTGAAGCTAGAAGATGTCTGGTACCATGGACATTGGCGGTGGGATATTCTTTGCACAATGATTCCGGAAGAAGTTAAACTTGATTTGATGCTCTTTGATCCTATCAAGCAGGCAGGAGATAAAACAGGTTGGTTTTGGACAAACTCAAATACTCTCACCTACTCGACTAAAAGCGAGTATGAATGGCTATTGAAGAAGAAATTTGGCTGGAACGATAATGAAAATTGGCTTTGGCTTTGGCGCTTGAGAATACCGGAGAAGATAAAGTGTCTGCTCTGGCTTTGTCTCAACAACGGAGTTCCCACAGCTAGTTACCGGTTTCAAAGAGGTCTTGCTACTTCTGATTTTTGTCAGCGATGTTATCTTGCTCTAGAGGATATTAACCACTACTTTAGGACTTGCCAAAAAGCTCGTCAGATTTGGATTAGCTTAAATTTGGGAATGACCGCTGAGGACTCTAGTTTGGATTTTGTGTCTTGGATTCATTCTAACCTCAACAAAAATGAGTTTCTCTTTGCAGCGGCCTTTTGGTGGATTTGGAGGGACAGGAACAATGACATCTTCCATCAAGATGATCCATGGAATAAGGAGAAAATTGTTCACTTAGTTCAACATGCTGCTCGCGATTTCTCTAAGGTTGTTACCAACCAAAAACATATTATTCCTTCCTCTTTGTAATATAACTGGGAACCACCTCCAATGAATGTCTGTAAAGTGAACTGCGATGCAAGCGTTTTTGAAAATGGGCAATTAGCTGGCTTTGGATGTATTATTAGAGACAGCATGGGAATTTGGATGAAAGGTTGTTCTGCTAGTATACCTCTTTCTAGTGTTCTCTCTTGTGAGCTTCATGCTATTTGGAGAGGGCTTGTTATGGCTTGGGATTGCGAGTGTAAAGAGGTCATATGTGAAACTGATAATCTTGATGCGTTTCTTCTTGTTTCGCGAGGCACAATCAGCATGATTACGAATGACTCTGATCTGCTTGACAAAATCAAAGAGATGCTTCAGCGCAATTGGATAGCCACTTTAGTGCTCATCCAGCGTACAGCAAACAGAGCGGTTGATTTAATGGTTAAGACTGCTGCTTTAAACAAGCAGGTGTACCTGGAGTGGTTACAGCCCCCTAATAATTTAGACATTATTATTAGAGAAGAGTGCTACTCTTTCTCTTAGATGTTTTTTCTTTGTGTTATGTTCAGTCACCAAAAACTCAATGACGAAGCTTATGTGGGACAAATTGGGGCCATGGCTCCAAATTGTTTATAAAAATATTAGTAGTTCTTATGTCAAAGGATAAATTTAGTTCAATTTTTAGTCCTCTTCCTCTCAATTAAGATTTTGATGTGTTCAATTCTCATTTTTTTTATATTTTTTCTATAATTTCTAATTTCAAAGCATTAAAATCTCTTAGATTTGGAAATTGCTTCTCAAAAATTAAAAAAAAAAAAACTATTCACTTAGTACCTAAATACACATATTTTTTTTCCTAAATGCAGTGTAACTTTTTTAATGATAGAAATAGCTGCAATAAAATTAGGTATTTTTTATTTATTTAGTTTAGTATTATTATTTAATTTTTTATGAAAGACAATTTTTTGAAAGATAATTTGGTTATTTATATTAAAAGAATTATTAAAAAATTTAATTTTGATTTAATTATTAAAAACTTTAAGTCACTTAAAATTTAAAAAATATTATTATTAATTATTTTATAATTTTTATCTATTTAATTATATTTATTTTTATTTGTTATTTCATCTTTTTTTTTTAAAATTTGTTATACTTTTTTTTTTTTTTATTATTTATGCTTATCTTTTTTAATAGAATCGTCTAAAAATTTTAATGTTTTATCTTATTTTAAAATTTAAAATTAATTTAATAATTAATATAAATAAATAGTATTATTCTTTCGCAAGATACCCCAACAATATACAATAAAAATTCAATCTCAGTTTTGAAAGTATAAGACAGGCAATGGACGCTGTTGATTCAGTGTTGGAACCTCTCAAAGAATTCTCCAAGGACAGCGTAAGGCTCGTCAACCGTTGCCATAAACCCGATCGCAAAGAATATTTCAAGGTAGCTGTTAGTACTGCAATCGGAATCATGGTTATGGGATTCGTTGGCTTCTTCGTCAAGCTCATCTTCATTCCCGTTAACAACATCATCGTCGGATCTGGTTAGGATGATGATGACAGCCACAATCACATAAAGAGAGTTTTCAAGCAAATGGTAGCAACAGTTGTTCCCATATCAACTTTTTGTTGATCATAATTATGCCGTATATTACTTTTTATTTTTCCATTCTTCATATCTTTAGGAACATTACAGTTTTAATTTAAATTTAACAATTTTTTTACATGTGTTAGAGTTGGCACCGTTTAATTTAGCACTGATGAGAGAAAAATAGTTGATTGATTTACATGTAACATTAGTGTTATGCTTTTTTGTTTTCACGTTGAAGCTGAAAGTTCAATTTGATAGACAAAATGGTCCGTTACATATTTGATAAAATCCGTTGTGGTACTTAAAAAAAAATTGTTCTCTCATAACATACCATAACAATAACATATAATAAAAATTATTGATTTTTTTTATTTTTGGTGAAAAATTACCATATTTTTTTTTTCAATTCCTCCCACAATAAATAATCAATCTTTTAATTTAATTCAGAATTTAAACGATTTCTGTTACATCCATCCAAGTAAAAATCCTACCTCAATCTTAGTTACCATTGTTCTGACAGAAAACAACTACCATTTATAGAATAGATCATTCACTATAGCCATAATTTCCAAAAAAATAGGAAAAGTATAGGTAACCAATAATATTTTTGAACAATATGTGAACAATGTGAATTAATAGGGTTAAAAGAGTAAATTAATCTTAAATTTGATTAGTAGCATTAAATTAGGGTGTAGTGTATTTTTATTTAATTGGTGGTTGTTCATGTTGTTCAAGATAGTCATTGTTTACCTAGCACTCCCCCAAAAATAAATATGAATTTTTTACCGATAGTTCCGTTTGCACTTCCTCGCAGTTTCGTTTTCGTCTGCGCCTCCTTCCGACAGTTCCGTCTACACCTCCTTCCGACAGTTCCGTTTACGCCTCCTTCTGGTAGTTCAGTCTACGCATCCTTTCCGCAATTCCGTCTGCGGGAAGACAGTTACGCGCTCTATGCGCCTTCTGAAAATTATTCTTATCGCACTCTACGCGCCCTCTGAAGATCACTCTTATCGCGCTTTACGCGCACTCCGAAGATCACTACTTGCTCTTTCTCCGTCAAGCATAGCATCTGCTTCTATGTTTCTGCATCACTTTCATCTTTTCTTTTCTTATCCTTCCGAGTCCAATAGACCCAAAATTATCGTATTCTACGCGCCTTCTATTATCGCGCTCTACACGGCCTCTCTTATTGCGCTCTACGCGCCTTCTAAAGATCGCTGCTTGCTCTCTCTTCCTCAAACACGACATCTCCTTCTATGTTTCTGCATCACCACACCATATGCATTTTCCTCAACTATTTCATCGGAACTTATGAATTATTGACATCTTCTATCCACCAACTTGTGGGAGCATATTAAATTTTTGTATTATTTTTATTTGTTATTTTATTTTTTTCTTCTTATCTTATTTTAAAATTCAAAATCAATTTAATGTGGTTTTATCGAGTCTAAGGTCGGGTAAGAGTCTCAAAAATAGACCCGATGATTATTTCGGATCGGATCTGGGTCAAGACGAACAAAGAAACTAAAAAATATATATATTTTAAATTAATTTCAATATTATGTTATATTAATTATAAGCTTATTGTTTTATTTTTAATCACTCTTATTGAATTAGAAAATAGATCAAAGAAGTATCAAATTAGAATTTATAGACAAATTCAAGTTCAATTATGGATATCAACTTTTCAATAACAAGTTTTTTCTTTATAAATAAGTGCATCATAAATAAGATTTTTTATAAATAAATTTTTTAATAAATTATTGTTAAAGCTTTAAAGATCCGGTTTTCACCTGATTTGGAATCGGTATAGTTGTGGCCCAAAAATATTTAGGTTTCATTGGATCTAAGACCAAATTAGAATCTAAAAAATAGATCCGATGTATATTTAGAATCGAATCTAAGTCAAGATAAACTCGATTTTACCCTATCTATAAACACCTCTACAAAAAGGTTTTGTTTCTAGCAAAGATATGTTACAAAACACCACTAACCTTTGGACTCAAATATTAGGAGCTATGATTCACGGACACGAGACACGACACGATACGAGACACGTTGACACGCGAATTTTAAAATCTTACATGACACGGGGACACGCATATATATAAAATATAAAGTATTTTTTAGATAAATTATAATGATATTTTGATATTTTATTGATATTAAAATATAAAATAAAATTTTTTAATTATTTTTAATGTCTTATTTTAATTATATCAAGTATTTAAAATATTTTTTGTTTTAATAAATAATAATATATACTATATCTAAATTTATTTTAAGAATATATATTAAGAATAAGACTGGACACGCAGACACGTGATGGTATTTAAGTATGTCTAGGCGTGTCCGGAGAAGAATTTTTTATTTTTTATTAAGACACAGTTGGACACAGCAGACACGCGTGTCAAACGAGTGTCGTGTCCAAAATGTGTCTGACACACAGACACGATAACTCAGCGAAGCGTCCGTGCTTCATAGATTAGGAGTGGATACCCCACCAGCCACCACCACGTGTATTATGACACCACTCTTTTGTCATCTAAGGAACTTAAAGATCTTTGTTAGATTTAGATGCACAATATATATTGTGTGTTCATCCAAGCCATATCATAAGATTTGATGTTTCCTTCATTTTTCACATTCAAGTACCATGTTTCGTTGGAACCTAACCAATATGTGTTGGAGATAATTTGCACTCTCTCTCTCTCTCTCTCAAAATTTGAAGGGTGAGATTAAAACTTTCCCCTATATACCATAAGTAGCAACAAAATCCATAACTATAAGGAAATAAAGTAGAGTATATTTTAAGGAAAGATTTTGAAATGATTTTAATGATCTTGATTTTTTTTAGCATCATTTTACAGCTTGATACAAAATAAATGAATTCAACTAGGAAATTAAATATTTTCCTATCAATATCAGTCCTTTAAAAAAATTACATTTTATTCTAAATTCTAAATCTTTAAACTTAAACCTCCAAAAAGTGAAGTTAAAAAAATAATTTTACAATAAAAAATTAACTAATATTATATATTAATTAAAAATTAATTCTCTATTATATTTATTCAAAAGAAATTTAAGCAGCGTAACAAAAACGAAACTGTTGTACAAACTCTAAAAAGTACGAAAAATTTTTTTGAAATATGTTTCTTTTCATCATACTTACTAATGTTAAAGTATTCTTTTATGGAATTATTTATCACCATTATTTTTATTATATTGTTTAAGTATTAACCTTTTTGTTTTAATTCAATATCAATTCGCTAGTACTATATGAAATACACATGAGGGTTGTTGTAAGACCCACAAGTAGAGGAATAACCAGAAAGCATTAAACACAAAAAGGATAACAGATTCTACAGACGGAACACTATAACATAAAATCAGAGAATGATTTCAGAAGTGTTAGAAGTAAATAAGGATGTAATTTCACAATAATTTTGATGGTAATGTTAAAGAGATTATTGTGAAATTATTGTTTGGTGTTTTTTTTGTGACTGAAATAAACTAAATAAAGAAAAACAAAACAAACAAAATAAGGAACTGCTTAAATAGAGGGACAGTCCCGTTTAAGACTATTCTTAAATTCCTCCTAAGGTGAAAGAAGCTCCACATGTGAAAGTTGTAACTTCATCGCCATCTTTGCCATAGTATCTGCCATCGTGTTTGCATCTCTCATAATCAAACGAAAGTCAATACGCTAATTCCAATGCATGATATCTCTTATTTTGAGCACCAATGGATCAATAAGCCCAAAATCATCTTGAGTAACAAGATTAAATGCTTCCACACAATCTGTCTCACAAATAACATCTCGTTGACCCACATCTCAAGCTAAGAGATATCCTCTCCAAATGGCAAACAATTCTCCTTGAAGAATACTATTACTCTCAATCATTCCCAAACACCCCATTTGCCAACTCCCATTACAATATCTAATAATACAAGCAAAACCAACACTATCACCCGAACCAAAATAACTAGCATCACAATTAATCTTAAAAGTACTAATGGATGGGGGATTCCAAAAACCATTTAGAGTAGAGGGAAGGGACATACGTTGTAATTCAAAAATATTCCTAAACTCCTTTTCTGAAGATAATGTCAGACAAATCACTTTTTTCAGAGGCCAAGTTTCATGAGGATTAAAGATGTCATTATTCCTTGCTCGCCATATCCACCAAAGTCTCGAAAAGAACTTGAACGGATGCTCTCTGCTATGATACAAGAACCAGTTCTTCAAATCCAAAGGATGACAAGAAATATCCAATCTATGCCAGACAAGCTGAGCTTTTGGACAATTCCGAATACAATGTAAAACTGATTCCTGGCTAGAAAGACATCTTGGACACCTATCTGATGACGACATCCCTCTTCTAAAGCGAAAACTTACAGTAGGAAGAGCCTCTTTAAGACACAACCAAGCCAAAAACTTATGCTTTTCTGGAACAAGCTGACGCCAAAGCCAAAGCCAATTCTCCCGCTCCTCCCAACCAAATAGCTGCTTACACAACCACAAGTAACCATTGCGTGAGTCATAGCCTTTGGCAGCAGACCCACACCAATACCAACCCACTTCCGGACCTGCTTGTTCATCTGGATTGTAAGAGACAATATTACCTTTTAGCTTTTGATATAAAGGAGAATAAAGAGTATCCAAATGCCACCTACAAACCGACCAAATATCCTGTATCCGGAGATTCGAATCAGAAATGTGAACATAATCCATCTCATTAGATAACCGTCATTCTCTCCTCCAGCTAGAAAACCAAAAATTCTGGTTCAAATCTCCAATACACCAAGCAAACCCATCATTCAACACTTTCCAAGCCTTGCAAAGACACCTCCAAATGGGAGAGTCCTTGTTCTTAGGATAACTAAAACAGTCATATAGAGATGATCGGTATTTGACATCCAACAATTGGACCCATAGCTTGTTTGACTGCTGGAAAAAAATACAAACTAGCTTCCCAAGAAGAGCAATATTTACACAATAAGGATCTCTAACCCCCAAACCTCCATATTTTTTTGGAGTAACCAGTACCTTCCAACTAACGAGATTCAATCCTCTTCCATCAACTTGTCATTTCCAAAGAAAATTCCTCATCATAGACTCTAATTTACTAATAATTCCTTTGGAAAAATAGAGACCTGCATCTGGTACATGGGAATAACGGCTGCAACAGAATTAACCAAACAGAGTCTACCAGCCCGATTGAGTAAATTCCCTTTCCAGCTTGCTAGCCTACTCCAAATCTTATCCAGGACACCATTGAAAGCTGAACGAGTCACCCTAGAATGGCTAAGGATAACTCCAAGATACCTGCCCAAGTCCTGGACAAATCTGATAGAGGATACCTCAGTGAAAATCTCTTTCCTTATTGCAGAGACATTCTTGGAGCAAAGCGCTTTAGACTTCTCCACATTAATCTTCATCCCAGATGCTTTGCAAAAAGTCTCTAAAACCAACATCACATTTTGCACTTGTCCCTTTGTAGCTTTACATAATAGAAGCAAGTCATCCGCAAACATTAAGTGGGATATTCTTGGTCCCCTTCTAGAAATAGCAACCGGCTCCCACAAGCCAAAATCAACCTGATGACTAATAAAGCATACCAATCGCTCCATACACAGCACAAAAAGATAGGGTGACATAGGGTCTCCTTGTCTAAGACCTCGACTAGGAGTAAAGTCATTCAGACGATTCTCATTCCAAGGAATAGATAAGGAAGAAGCAGTGACACAATTCATAATCAAATTAATTGTAGGAATAGGAAAACCAAAGCTCTTTAGGGTATGAGCTAAAAACCTCCAATCAACTCTGTCATAAGCTTTCTCCAGATCAATCTTAAAGGTCAGTGTGCCTTTCTTTGATTTAGTCTTCTTCATAAAGTGGAGAACTTCTTGAGCAATAATAATGTTGTCAGGAGTTCCTCGTCCCGGAATAAATCCTCCTTGAAGCGGGCCAACAATCTCCGCAAGATGAGGACGAAGCCTATTAACAAGGACCTTCGTGATGATCTTGTAAACTACATTGCAGAGACTAATCGGTCTGAAATCTTTTATAGATACCGGTGATTCAACCTCCGGAATAAGAACCAGTAAAGTCTCCAACATTCTCGAATCAAGAGTAACACCGAAGAATGCTTGCTTAACCATCTTCCAAATATCAAGACTAATGATCTCCCAATATTCTTTGAAGAAGAAAGCTTAAAACCCATCAGGATCCAAAGCTTTAAAAGAGTTCATGTAAAAAATATTGTTTGGTGTTTGAGTATATATGATAGGTTAGGTAAAAATAAAAAACTAATAAAAAATATGTATTACGTATATTTTATTGTTGTTTTTGTATTTGCTATTCGTATTGGAACTTCCTCTTTTTTGGAATCGAAATCTTGCTATAACATCTACGAAACAAAATAATACTAAATGATTTGAAATTTAGATTCTCTAAATTTTGAATTTTTACTTGAGAAGGTAAAATGTGATCTTTCATCCTTGAATGGTTTATCTCTTATATTTTTTCTTGATCCCACCTATAAAATAAATAATGAGAGATCACATTTTATCTTTTAAAGTAAAATTTTTAAAATTTAAAAAATCCAAATCCATTATTTAAAACTAATTTAGAAGAGAATCCGACCTAAACATGTTTAGTCTTAAATCAATATATGCTAATTAATATTCAATATGTACTTCATTCGGTTAGAGCGTTAGTTTTAGGGATGACAATAGATTTCTATAGGAGTGGAGGGTCCTCCCATGCTCTTGCCTCGTTTCTATTTAGTAAAATGTATTTCTTCTCTGTTCTATCTCTATCACCGATCTCGTTTATTTTTTCGCAAAAATTTTAAATTTATTTTAAAAATTAATACAACTATAATAAAATCATATACAATTTAATTAAATATATCAAATCAAATACAATTTAAAAACAAATTTAACATAATAACATATACATAAAATTTTTATCATATAAATTAAAATAAAATGAATTAAAATTACTTACATATATAAGAACATTTAAATAAATTTGTTTTTGGGAGATTTCATGGATCCCTAGAGGGTAGGTACCCATTTATTCGCGGGTGGATCTCCATCTCCGTAAAAATTTTGCGGATCCCCTTTAGCCTCCTGTGTAAAAAATCTCCACAGATATCCCACATATTTGGTTTTTTTTTTTTTTTTTGTCATCCCTAGTTGGTCTTATGGGCGGAAGTTCGCGAGTTCAAGCCTTCCAGGACCAAAACAGATTATTCTTGTGTTGTTATTCCAAGATTTTAATCAATGTTTCCTTGATGATGATATTTCATTTTCAAAAGAGCACAGCTGGGAAATAATCATATAATTAATACCTCCTCACCTCACCTCATCTTTTTCTCTTATTTTCCTCTTGTTATTAATTTCTTGTTTAGACTTCTACTCTTTCAAGAGATCAAACATCTCCTTCAATGTTGTTGGCTTGTCATTGCATTATTGAGCAATTCTATCTATCTCTCTTTTGCTCTCAATTTATGTGTACTCTTGCAATGTATCACTTCTTACTACCCACCATTCATCATCCTCTTCAAGAAAACTCCTGTTTGCTTTTTTTTTTCCCCTTCTCTCTGCTTGGTATGTGCCCCTTAACCATTTCATATCTTTAGCTTTTATCCTTGGCATTCAATATGATTATGATTATTTTTTGTGCCACAAACTTCAGCATGGAATTATTTTCATATTCTAAGGGAATAGGACTCTTTTTTTTTTTTTTGTTACTTGTGTGATTTAGTGTTGTAAATTGTTTCAAGAGTTCTGGGTGCAACATCAAAAGAAATAAACATAGATTGCTGATTTTAATTTGGATATAAATTCCATGGTGTTAATAGAAAAGGCATCTATTATGATGGAATTTCGACAAAATAGTTTTTTCTCATTTAAAATATGCGTCTTGTTTGTATTTTTATTTTTTATTTTCATTTTTAATAATTTTTATTTCTAATATTACATTATTGGATAGCCTCAATTCTCAAGCTTTTACATATTGATAATTTGCATAATACTATGGAAAGGGTTAATGCATCTGATAAGGAAGTTAAGGCTAATTATAAATAAGTAAATAACCAAATAATAATGTTCCTCCATCACACTAATGCATGGATCTATGAAGAAATTTACTATAAGTTGTTGGATGGAATATTACTGTGCAGGTTACTTGTTAAGAAACAGGAATGGGTGCAACGAAAGGCTGTTGGATACTATTCAAACAGAAAAAGAAACCCAAAGAAGATAAATCCCAAGAAGAAAAGGTGATTTCTCCATAATTTTCTCCAAAAATACTATATGTATAAAGAATATCAGTTCTTATGCATTTATATATAAATACATGTGATGATTATTTTCAATATGTATTTATTTTAAAATGTATTCTATACGAATAACTGATTTGGTAGTTGTGTATATGAAGCATTATTGAATTTTTTCTCTTCTATGCACTTTTCGGAATAATTAGTTAACCAAGTTGCACTTAAATCTGTTAAATTTACTATATATATCTTTAAGTAAAAACAACAACTAAGAATTGAAATTTTTAAAATTCCCCTTCAATTAAAATTTTTAACTCTTGATTTCCAAGCCATTGTCAATAAAATCCAGTGAAAATGAAGTAATTTGAATATTGAAGATACATTTAAAAGCGTTTTAAGAACATGGTGTTTTTTGGTTTCTCACCGGTCCTTGAATATAGGTAAATCCTACCGAAGAAAAGATAAACGAAGAATCCTTGAATGGAAAGCAAAGCAGTAATGAAGAGTCAAGTAGCATCATCCCTAATGAAGGTGGTTTGATAATGGACAGAACAGTTCCTTCAAGGTTGATTGATAATATTGCTGCTACAAGGATCCAAAATGCATTTCGCTCTTTTATGGTACAGTTTTAAAATAATCTCATTACGCATAACCCTTTCTAATTGACATCATTAATTTTTTCAATAACAACTGTACTTTATGCAGATATCAAGTGTGTTTAGTGTACGAATGATGTTATTGGTTATAAAGTAGTTAGCAATTTGTTGAGAAACCTAACATATCCAAATCCAAATATAATGGCTTTTCAACGTATCAACTATGCAAAATTGATTTATCCTTGTAAAAAAAAAGCATTTCATGTTGCTTATAATAGTAAACACAAGATCTTGACAAATTGTCACAAATATAATTGCTTGATTTTCAAGGCTAGAAACTTGGCTGCATTTCTCCATGTTTTGATGAAACAAACCTGTTCTTTATAAATTATAATCTTCCTAACAATCAAGTGTACGTGGTTGCTCCCATCAACTAGTTATGAACAAAAGTGAAAATCTAAATAGCACTTCCTTGTTGGTTTCATAGATCAAGTTTAAGTACCATGTAACAATGCACCGAATTGAATTCATATAATTTAGCATAACAATTTGAATCATGGGAGATGAACATAAATCATTATTTAAATTATACCATCAAATTACACTAGAGCATGATGAATCAAATTCAACCTACTACACCAAATAGATGTTGGATTTCCACATATCAACTCCGTCAATCGGACAATGAGTACACCAAATATTTCTCTAAGAACATTAAATGATACCCCTTCTCGCATACTATGCAGGCAAGAAGAACATTAAACCATCTAAAGGGAGCAGAGAAATTTGAAGCTTTGATTCAAGATCACCTGGCCAGAGAGCAAACAGCAACTGCATTAAGCTATATACATTCATGGAGCAGAATACAAGACGAGATTAAAGCTCGCAGAATCTGTATGATAACAGAAGCTCGTGTTAAGCAACGGAGATTGGAAAGCCAGCTAAAACTCGAAGCTAAGATTCATCAGCTAGAGGTACACATTGTTTCAACCATCTTCTCGCAATGACTTGGTTTCTGTCGATTTTGATGGGGTTATCAAAATAGCAGCCATCACTTCTCTCTGTTTCTTGTAATGCTGTTTGGTAAAATGCATGCTAGGTGGAATGGTGCGGCGGTTCAGAAACAATGGAAGAGATAATTTCAAGGTTATATCAGAGAGAAGAAGCCGCAATTAAACGCGAGCGAGCCATGGCATATGCCTTCTCTCATCAGGTACAAACCTTGATCAACTTGCAGCACATCACATACCAATTGTTACAAAGAATTCCACCACATTTTTTCACACCTAAACACTGATTTAGCACATAGAAGAGATGTAACAGAAACATTTCTAAAAGCATGCCTTAATTATTGCAGTGGAGGCCAAACTGTAGCCAATATTTCGGTCAGGCTTCCTATAGTCTCGGTAAGGAAAGCTGGGGTTGGAGCTGGACGGAGCGTTGGGTTGCAGCGCGTCCTTGGGAAATCCGGGTACGAGTTCATACCTCCAAGGTAAAGAAACTCAATAGCCTGCAGCAAAAGTCCAAGTTAGATAAGATGGACGATAACAAGAGCAAAGTTCCCTCAGCTACTCCTGCCCTGTCGAATGGGAAAGGAAAAGAAAACGACACTTGGGAGTTGTCAAAGAACTGTATACCTGAATAGGGTCATTTCTTTGAAGGCCTATACTATTTTTTCGGTTTGTTGTGTTTGTTTAACTATTTGGCTTGGTGAGAATCTACCATTTGGTGTGTACATTGCATTAGTAGAGATGCTATGGTTTTTGCTTCATAATGTATTGCCTAGTATTTCAAGGTTGCACTAAAAGAAGTAGAGAGTTAAATATCAATCATTTCTATTTGAAACCATAAGCACGCAACCAATTTGAACGCACATACTGATTCATAAGTTCTTTAAATGGATTGAGAAATCCTCACTCAAGGAATCAACAAGTTATAACTGAAAAATAATGTATGAATTATAGTCCAAAGAAAATTTCTGAAGCACTAAATGACTTGAGTATAAAGCAAAAAACCATACTAAATTCCCATAATAGTCCTTAGATTCTCTGCTTTCACCAATTTGGTATTGTGGTCCTTGAGATTGACCTACGGACATCATAGTGGTCCGTCGACCTCTTTTTGGCGCTCACTCACCAAAAGCAGTGATGAGTTGACACTCTTTGCCGTGCCAGACTAGTGTAAAACAATTTGACGCCTAATCATGGCCAACATGATAGTATTTTGATTCTTGTGAGCATGTAAACAAAGTCATTTGGGCCATCATTAGGCGCCAAACGAAAATGTCGTCGTTCCGCACTAGTCTAGCAAGGGAGTGCCAGCTCATTGCTGAGTTTGCTAAGTCAGCGACGGAGAGGAGTCGAAGGACCCCTATGGTGCCTGAAGTTCAATATCCGGGACTACAATATTACAAGTAGGATCTCAGGACCAAAACGGTGGAAGTCATGGATCTGAGAACCATTATGGAAATTTAGTCGTAAAAACCATATCAATATGAGCATAGCCACACAATTGCGTCAAAGGGAAAACCACAAAACATTTGATATATGCAACTATGCAAGATCCGCAAAACTGTTAGAGACACATATTCTAGTTTTACTCGAAACACACTAAAAAATGCAAAAACCGAAATTTCCAAGATAAAGTTGTTTGATACAGGTCCAATTAAAGTAAACAAGCAAAACTTTTGGAAAACATTATAAATTTTAAGAAAAGAAAAAAAAAAGATATCTTGGATTGGGATAGCCCGCGTGGCCATCACGGCCCCAGCAAGCAAAGAGAGGGGCTCTGACCGCGGGCAGTCTTCATCGCAGATTCCGACACAGCGGATGGCCGCTCCTCCGTGTCCATCTCTTCTCGGGGCAGAGCCGCCTGCAACTACCTCCAAGGGAGGAAGAAGGGTTGCTCCGCCCCCGCCCCCACATTGGAAGAAGGAAGAGTTGTTCGGAGAAGGCAGTAACAGCCGTGGCGGATCTGCTCAGATAAGATCAAGTAGTGTTAGGGTTTACTGGTTTAGGGTTTCTTAGTTGCCTTTATATATCAACCCTTATTTATATAGTTTTTACCGCATAATTACTTCGCTCCTTCAATTTTTTTATTTTAATAAAAAATATTTGATAAATTGCATGGTTCTGGAAAAACCGAACTGTACTGGCCGGTTAACCAAGAACCGGTCCGATTAACTCAAAGAACCGCTTGACAAAAAATTGGTGAAAAATCAGCCAAATCGACGGTAAACCGCCGGAATCAGCTCGATTTTTGGAGGCTCACCGGTTTGAATCCATACGCCTCAAAATTGCATCGTACACAAATCAGAAAAAAGAAGACCCACCCCACCCCCTTTCCATAAATGTAAAAATCGGTGAACTAAACCTCCAATTAGTTCGGTCTAGTATAAAGACTGTTTAAGGTCAAGAATCGATAAGAACCGGTGAAAATTGGTCAAAATCAATGAAAAATTGATCTAACCAAACCGTTCAAGAGAAAATTCTAAAATTAATAAAGAAGTGGCTTGAACATAAATCTTCCTTGTACTTAATACTTCTCTTGCCACTAAACTATTTTATTTCTTAATATTTTATATGCTAATTATTAATTATATAATAAAAGCGCACAATAATTTTTTAGATATTATTTTAATTTTATATTCACTTATATTTAAATTAATTATCTTTTTATTATTCATAATTATTAATATAAATTTTATTAAATATGTAATCAAATATTTCTATTAATTATAATATAATTATTTTTTATGATTATATAATATTTATTAATATTATTTTCAATAAATACATATAGTTTATAAATTATAACAATATAATAAATATAAAAATACTTTAATTAAGGATCGATTTTTTAGCAAGGTATGAAATGTATCATCAAATATTCAATATGATTCCACGATATCTAGTTTCATTCAAGTAACGGATTCTAAAAATAAAATAAAATAAATCTTTATCATAAAAAAATACTAGAATTTTATATACTTATTTAATAATAATCGAATTATAACTTGTTGATTATAATTTGTTGAAACTTAATTGTTTCTAAAATATTAATAAAAATATATATTTTAAAATTTTAACTATTTTATATTTTTTATTTATTTAAGACCGATTCTACCAGTTCAACCAATAACTTATTAATTAAACCAATAAATTAATAAACCAGTAGTATGACCAGTTCAATTCTTACGACCCTTTCTCTCTAGGTCTCTCTCGCTCATAGAAAACCCTAATACCCTTCTTTGAGCAGCCATCATCCCAAACTCATCACCCAAACAGTCAAGGAGGTCACATAACCCTTCTCCTCGTCGTGGGTGCCATCATTGGAAAGGTCTGCTCGACCCTCTTCTCATCATTCGTCTTTTCCTCGCCGTCGCACGAAGGTCCGCGTTGAGCTCTTGGTGTCGCCGTCGCGAAGGTTGCTGGGTCCGTCAGTCATCGTCTCTTCGAGCTCTCTGTCTCTCTTCGAGTTCTTTCTCGCTCTCTTTGTCCGAGCTCACTTTCCTGTTCGAGTTCTCTATCACTCTCTCTGTCCGAGCTCACTTTCCTTCGCCGTCACTTCCTTCCTTCCTCGCCGCCGATAAGCACTTATGGTTCAATTTATTTTTGCTTGTTTTGAGTTGATTCTGTGAGTCAATTTGTTAATAATTCTGATTGTGTGATTCTGAGTTGCTAGGTTTTATGATTATGAGTTTGGATTTTTTTGCTTAGTTTTTATGTTTTTTAATTCTCGACTTTGGATCATGGTTCTGAAAATTAGACCGGACTAATCGGTTGAACCGATCGAACCGTAAACTGACTATTAACGATTTTGTTAACCATGTAAAACTACTAATTAAAAAACCGCTAACAAACTGTGGAACTGGCTGAGAACTGGTCGGTCAGACCAGAACCGGCCGGTTTGGATGAAACTATGTCGTTTTGGTTCCGCACTCACGAGTCATGACCTACCTTTTCCTTCCCTTCCGTCTTCATTCCCCAAATCATAAAGGAAGTTGAAACTTGAAACTAGCATCTCCACCGCCGCAAGGACGGCCGCCATCCGTCGCGCTCAGGCACTACCATCGTCGTCTGGTCGTCCGTGCTTCTTCCTCCTTCAAGAATCGCAGCTTCTTCCTCGAGCTCGGCGTGTCAGTCCCTGGTATTCATCTGCTCCGTCGCGCTCCTGCCGCCGTTCGTCGCGCGGTCAGGCACCATCGTCTTCGTCTGGTCGTCGTTCTCGAAGTCCCCAACCCACCAATTGCAGCTTCTTGCTCGAGCTCGGAGTCTTTGAGTCTGCTCTTCGTTTGCACAGCCGCAGGTTCTTCCAATTCTGAGTCGTGTTCGTCGCCTGGCCTCTGTCTCCGTCGCGCTTCTGCCCCTCTGCTCAGACTGCTCAGAAGAAAAACCCTTCTCCATTCCAATTTCCTTCCTTCGAGTTCAGAGAGCAGAAGCTCAACCAAGAAAAAAACCCGAGACTTCGAAGGTCAGTTCACTGCTAACTTCTTCTGCCTTTTTTATTTATGCCATCTTCAATGATTATTTGATTACTGATTATTTGAATGTTTTGTGTTTTAATTTTTTATTGAATGATTATTTTATTACTAATGAGCTCTGGTTCTGCTGTGTTGCTGTTTTTGTGTGTTGTGATTTTTTATTGAATGAGCTCTGGTTCTGCTGTGTTGCTGTTTTGTGTGTAGCTGTGTTGCTGTTTTGTGTGTACTTTATTTTTTATTCTGTAAGTTAACTACTTGCCCTTTCTCTAGTCTATAGTATCTTGCAATTTCATCTGTTTGTAGAATATGGGGTAGCTGACAACAACAAAGCTTCAAACCAGAATAATATAATATAATAGTGTCTTGTAATGTGAACAATAATTCTGACTCTAAGATGGTCACAATCAAATTTTATGCACAAAAAACATGTAATGTGACACTGTAATGCATCATTTATTCTCTGTTCTGAATTTCTAATTTCTGAATAATCATTGATAAGTTGTGTTGTTGTTGAAATTATTGATAAAAATGGCTTTGCTATGCTGCTGCTGTTTTTTAATTTCTGAGTCTGCTATTTTTGAATTTTTGTTGATAGATTTATTGATTTCAGGGTTTAGGGTAATTATTTGTTGCTGTTTTTTAATTTTTGTTGCTGTTAAACAAAGTGCTTGAACTGAATTGTGTGTTTTGAGGTCCTCTGAATCCTAGATCCCTTTCCAAATTAAAGGTTTTGACATTGAAAAATTGCCCCCTTTTTAAGAACCATTTTTTTGCAATGGGGCTATTCAATATCTCTCAGAGATCCAGAAACTGATTGCTTTAGATTAGAAGAACCTATTCCAGTCACAGAGATCGGTGAGGATGTTCTTCAAAAACTGGAGGTGCTGCTGCTAGCTAACTTGCCAAGACTCAGATTTGTAACCATAGACATGACATTGAGATGGTCCTCTCCAGAGTAAGTAAATATATACAGGTGCCCTTTGTTGAAATCTTTACCATTTTGCAAGGATAAGGAAACAAACTTAAGATCCATGTGGAATGAGTTCAAGTGGAGACACAAAGCTCAATACCAAGATATATTTCTACCCTCGAATGAGCTTACGTTTTAGCCATATTTCTTCATGGTTCACATTAATGTTTTATGAAGAAATAAAAAGCGAGTTGTGCTTGTGCCTGTTGTATTAGGGTGTTTATTTGTAATTTATTTATTATCTTATTCTAAAACGGTTTTTTCGGTTGAATCACGGTTGGACCGGTTAGACCAGTGAACTAATGAACCAGTGACTAAAGCGGTTTGATGACCAGTCCGGTTCTCAGAACCTTGCTTTGGATGATGAGTTTTCTTGAATACTATGGATAACTGTAAATTTGCCAAGCCCTTGAAGTTGATGCTGGAAAATTTTGAATCCAAGGATAATTTTGATGAGGATGCTGTTGTTGATCAACAAAGTGAGATTTTTGAGTTGTAGAACATGGTTAAGGATAGGCTTGCATTGCCATTATTGATTGATTTTTGTGACAAAGTTGGATTGGACTCTCCACCGTGTTTCATGTCCCCATAGAACTTAAGATGATGATTTTGGAGAGTCTTCCTAGTGTTGTTGTGGCTAGGGTGGCTTGCTTGTGTACAGAACTGCGGTACCTGTCTTGGAATAATGACCTCTGGAAGAAGTTTGAGGAGGAGTTTGGGGAAGCTGGGAGTAGAGTGAAGTTCTTTAGGGAATATTTTGCTTTACACTGGGAATCAAAGAAGAGATCAATGCAACTGGATTTTTTATGCATTATTCCCAGCAAGGAGAGATCTTAATCCTTTTGGAAATTTTTTATTTTGTAAGTTTTTAATGATAAAATATGGACAAGTTATTATGCGAAATTACAAAATTTTGAATTTTATTAGTTTAGAAATCATTGAATTTGGATGTTTGAAATTGTATATTGAATTTTTAATAATTTTATTGTATATTTAACTAAACCACTTCGACTACAGTTGGACCATTGAACCATCAATCACTTGACCGGTTCAATGACCGGTTCGGTTCCGACAACCTTGGTTTTCTCTGTTCTGATTCTGATTCTTTCTTTCACAGTGCTTTTACCTGTACGAGGAAGCATCGACGGTGTGGCGCGTGTTTGAAGGAATGGTGCCAACCCGAATAGCTTCTCTGTCTTGTTTTCGCCTTCATCAACACATGGGTACTCTCTTTCACTCCATTTTCAATCTTCCTCCTTTTGCTTCTTTCCATTTCCCCATATTTCACTTTACTTCTATAGTTAGTGCCACAAACCTTGATGATCATGATCATGATTGTGAGAGGAATAGCAAAAGAAACGACTTCAGGAACTTCTTGAGAGACAAGTGTAAGCTTGGTAAACTGAGTAATGTTGGTGAAGCTTTTGACTTGTTTCATTCTATGGCTATGATGAAGCCTTTGCCATCTGTGTTTGACTTCACTTTGTTGTTGGGTGTGATTGTGAGGATGAAGCATTACACAACTGCGATATCTTTGGTTCAATACATGTATTCTTCTTTGGGCATAAAACCTGATTGCTTTACTCTTAATATTGTGATTAATTGCCTTTGTCGAATAAAGTTGACGCCTTTCGGGTTCTCTGTTTTTGCGAGCATGCTCAAGCTTGGATTGGAGCCACCTCTGTCGACTTTCACTGCTCTCATTAATGGGCTTTGCATGCAAGGCGATGTGGCTCGGGCAGTGGGGATGGTTGAAAGTTTGAAAAGCATGGGTTATCAATTGGATGTTTACACTTATGGAGCGTTGATTAATGGATTGTGTAAGATGGGCGACACTAATGCAGCTATTGGGTGGCTACATAAGATGGAAGAAAGAGATTGTAGATCCAATGTTGTAGTTCACAGCACAATTATTGATAGTTTGTGCAAGGATGGATTGGTGTCTGAGGCTTTAAATATGTTCTCAGAAATGTGCAGCAAAGGTATTAAACCAAATATTGTCACATACAGTTGTTTGATTCAAGGTCTTTGCAATTTTGGCAGATGGAAAGATGCTGCTTCCCTGCTGGATGAGATGATGAAAGTGGGGATGATGCCAGATTTGCAAACTCTAAACATTTTAGTGGATGTTTTCTGCAAAGATGGAAAAGTTATGCAGGCTAAGAGTGCAATTGGATTTATGATTCTGATGGGCGAGCGGCCAGATGCCTTTACCTATAATGCATTGATTGATAGACAAAAGGAAATGAATGAGGCCATGAAAATATTTAACTCAATGGTTACTAGGGGCTGTTTACCTGACATTGTAACTTACACATCACTTATACATGGATGGTGTATGATTAAAAACATAAATAAGGCTATGCATCTTTTGAATGAAATGTTCAATGCTGGATTCGTTCCCGATGTTGTCACTTGGACCACTCTTATCGGTGGGTTTTGTCGAGTTGGTCGACCATTGGCTGCAAAAGAACTCTTTTTTAGTATGCACAAACATGGCCAGATGCCCAATCTCCAGACTTGTGCTGTTATGTTGGATGGTCTATGTAAATCCCAGCTTCTTTCCGAGGCAACATCGTTGTTTGAATTAATGGAGAAGAGTGGTCTGGATCTTAACATTGTGATTTATAATATTATGCTTGATGGAATGTGGGCCGCTGGAGAAGTAAACGGGGCATGGAAACTTTTTTCTTCTTTGCCTGCTAAAGGTCTGCAAATTAATTTGTATACTTATAACATTATGGTTAAAGGTCAATGTAAACAAGGTTTAATAGATGAAGCTGAAGACTTACTTACGAACATGGAAGAGAATGGCTGCCCGCCAAACTACTCCACTTACAATGTCTTTGTCCAAGGGTTACTAATTAAAAAGGATTCTTTAAGGTCCATGAAATACCTTCAAATAATGACAGACAAAGGCTTTTCAGTAGATGCTACCACCACAGAATTGATTATCAATTACTTATCCACTAATCAAGGAGACGGTGCATTTCGAGAATTTTTGTTCCCAAAAAGATAGTACATTGAGTCTGGCCTCTTGATTCATCCATGTAAATAACACTAGAAAATCAATATCATTCAAGAGCTTCCAGCTGACAACTTATGCAATTATGAAGTTGATCCTTGATTTAGATCCTCTTAAAATACTCAAAAATTTGGTTTTTCCTATAACTTGTTGGGGATGTTTGTAAATATAATCATTCTTTAGCCACCCAACAATTATAGTATGAGAGTTGGGGTGTGTTTGGTTTAGCGTTAGAGAGGAGAAAAGTGCATTTAAGTTTCTTGAATACTTTTTTTTTTGTGTTTGGTAACTTTTTCTGCTCCGATCGTGATTTTCCATTCTAAATGCGCTTTTCTAAAAAGCATCACTTAATGTGCGTTTACATTTGGTGTTTCTAGTCTTTATTGGTTCCAATAGTTTTTTTCATAAGAATTTTTAAATTTGTATCGGTCACTTCTAAGGTGAATATTTCAAATTTATTTTTATCATTTTTAGTATTTTCTTTTATATTTGGATTTTTTATTTTTTTATTAAATTTCTTATTGTAATTTTATATAACTAGTGTATAAACCTGTGTAATGCACGGGAATAAAAGATATTAAATTTTTGAATAAATAATGTGTTAACAATTTTAATTATATATTTTTTTGAATAAATACAATATTAACACTTCTAATGGTATGAATTGAATCTTAATAAACAATTGAAATGTTTAATTAACAACACATGTTGCTTATGCTATTTGATAAACCATGATGCTTCATTATGGAAATGATTTATCATATACAATAGAAAGAATATTTGTTTTGTGAATATAGATATATACAACTATAATGTAGCTTATATTCATATTTAATCACTAATAACGAAGTTTTGTTGGTTGAATACACTATAAAAGATAATAGGAACAAACTTGTAAAAAAAAAAAATGTAGAAAATAAAAATATTTCTCTAGAAAATATACAATTCATGTCATCAAATATTCAACATCTTACCACACTTTATACAAATGCCTTGGTTTGAGCGTTGAAGATCATCCATCTAGCATGCAAATTTGTGGCACATATATCATTAACATTTTGAATGTTTTTTTTATGTTAAGAAACAACTTAAATCTTCTTTTTTTTTCTCTCTCTCTCTCTCATATGTTAGTCCTAACTCCCAAAACCATTCTTCTTAATTTTTAGTTTTAGTTTTAGGATGTAGCTTAGTTTTAGTTCTTTAAAATCATTTTTTTTCTAATTTTAATGATTAATTTTAGTTTTAGTACATAGCTTGGTTTTAATTCTTGCACTGTGAGATGAAGATTCTAACTTTTGTCTTATAGATTTAAAATTGAGATATTTTGATTTTTATATACATGAAAGTATTCTAATTATTTATCTATTTTTATTTAATTCGTTTAAACTTTCAAAATAAAAAATTTCATCATATAAAAATAAGAATTGTTATGATAAAAAGTCTAAATGTTAATTTTTGTTTTCAAAAATTAAAAAAATTCATTGTCAATTTTTAAAATGAATAATTTCATAAAAAAACGCATTTTAAGTATACAAACTGAAAAACAAAGGGATTTGTATTTTGTAAAGTTCAGATGGAGAGTTTTTGGATGGGAAAAGTATTTTGCATGGATTTGAAAACCGGACCGAATCGATCGGTTCAACCAGAATAACTAGAAACCGATTACTTAGTCGGTCCGAATAATCTCAAAAACCGAATGACAAAGAATCGGTGAAAAACCGGGCGAACCGGAAAAACCGTTCGATTTTTTGCCAGTTTAGTGGTTTGGAAATTCAGATGCCAAACTACGTCGTTTTGGCTTTTTTTTTTTAAAAAAAAAAAATAAAAAAAATAGAAAGGGGTACGCGTAACCTAACCTAACCCTAATCCACTTTCTTCCCCCTTCACCCACCAAGGCCACCATTGCCACCGCCCACCAAGCTCCAGATTCCAGAAACCACCGAGCCACCCACAGCCATCCACAGCAGCAGCGCTCCTCATTCGCCACCCAAACCAATCCACAGCAGCCCGACCACCACCGCGTTGAGCCCGCCTCCTCGTCGCCGAACGTCGCCGAGCTCGCCGAGCCCGCCTCCTCATTCGCCGGTAAGACTCTGTTCTTGTCTTCTTGATTTTGAACTTGCTTCCTTCTGAATTCTGACCTCGCCTGTTCTGTTTGAAAAAAAATAAATAAATAACAGGGTATCTGAGTTAAAAAAAAAACATATGAATCCAGTTAAATATGCTTCAGGTTCAATCTGTTTTTCAAGTCGTGTTGAGTCTCGAACACTTTTATTACCCTTTCAATCTGTTTGCTGCTTCTGAATATGTTCTGATCTTGATTTTTGTTTTTGATTTTCTATGCTGCATGTTCTGTTTGCTGCTTCGGTTTGCTGCTTCATGAATATTTTTGTTGCTTCTGAATGGAAATAGTTTGAAATTTTTATTTTACCTGAATCAGTTGATTTCTGTGACTGTCAAGCTGCATGAACAAATTACATATATTATGAACAGTGTCAATTATCTAGGCAGCAAAATTTATCTTTCATATACATGACCAAATGAAGCTCATATATACCTGTATGTTGACATAATCTTCTGTGTCATCAATATATTCATGCATATACAAACAGTATCATGATCATGATGAATATTTTTTCCTCCAACAACAAGTTCACCTACAACTGCGACAACCACACCTTCAACTTCCTCGTCCATAATGGCTTCATTCGGTTTCTCTGTTTTTCTCTCTAGATCTGTTTCCTCTGATTCAATTTTGTGTATATATATGTATACATTTTTGTGTAAATTGTGTTGTTTTGAATTTGATTTGTTTTGTTTGAATGGTGCAGTACTGAAATTGATCTGGTTTTGAAACTTTAATTAAAATAAAAAAAAAAAAAAGAAACTGATGATCCTCTTCTAAGCTCACTGTCACCACCGTCATTCCTCCCTCGCCATGTCTCCAGTAAGCCGCTGCTTCTTTAGTTTTGATTTCTAAGATTCTGGCTTCTGAGTTGATTTTTTGTACTAGATTCTGAATTGGGATTGTGTTCTGAGTTGGGTTGTTCCTTAATGTGAGTCTGAATTTAATTTGAATTGTTTCACTTAGTTTTCTGTTTCTGGATTTGGAGGTTGAGTTGTCTGTAACTCTGTATTCTGAGTTTTTGTTGTTGAAAAGCATTGAATTTGTTGAATCTAGTTAGGGTTTGGTTAGTTATAAGAGGCTTGTTGCACAATAAGAAATTTCATCAATGTGTTATTCAATTGAATTGTATATTGGCAGCCCAAAAAGGGATAATTGAATTGTATAAGAGAATTGATGTTAAATAATTAGCCTTGGCTTGATAATGTTTAATTTAACTCAATCTGAATATTATCAATGAACTTTTCATCTTCAATTTTTTTTATATCTTAAATTCTATTAAAATTTTTTTACTTAAAAATTCATGAATTTTAATGAATTTAAATATATAAAATTATATATTAAATTTTTAATAATTTTATTTAATATTTAATTAAACCGGTTGAATCCCGGTCGAACCACTGAACCAGTGAACCAGTCGCCTCACCGGTTCATTGACCGGTCCGGTTCTCGCAAACTTGGTTATAGTTTTATTTGATTGTTGTTTTCATGATTAGTATGTTTTTCTAGTTCTTATTTTGTTGGTTTGCTGTAGTTTAAAATTTTAATTGTTCTTGTTATTTTGATTTTCAGTTTTAATTGATCTTATTAACTTGTTAATTTGATAAATTATTGTTTTGGTGTTGTTCTTGACCTTTTGATTGTTATATTGTGTTTTGCTGTTGTTGATTTAATAAATTGTTCATTGAGTGGAAGATGAAAACCTGCCATGATAAACCTACTCCTGCCATGTTAAACCTGTCATGTTAAACCTTAAACCCTTAACCCTTAACCATTGGGCCCCTTCCTCGTGCACTTTGCCTCAAACCTTCACCTTAGTGCCACCGGCACACTGCCTCCGCCTTGACTTCTGCTTCTTCTCCGACCCGCCGCTCTCCTCCACAACACCATCATCTCCCTCTCGTCGCCTCGCCGCTGAGCTACTGCCTACGCTGTCAAGCTGCTGCTCCTGCTCCTGCCTCGGTGTTTCCCCATAGTCTTCAAAGTTTAGTATTCTCTACCTCTCTGTTCCTCTCCCTCGGCATCCACCTTCCTTTGCTTCCATCACCGGTCATACTTTCTCCAGACACTTGTGCCGACGACTAGTTTGACGGCTGAAGGAGGGAGCCGCCGCTGCTACTGTGCGGAGGTCAAGAGAGTGAGATTTTAAAAGGACGAAGATGACGCAGAGAGCTGACGCTGGTGCCAATTTTCATTCTTCTCTGCTTTTCCCACTATGGCAGTTAATTAAGTATGTGTTTTTTCTAAGCTTGGTTATTATTAAACTTTCTATTCTTTGTAGGGAAGAAGAAGAAGTCATCCAAACAGAAACCCAATAATATGAATGTGAATATTCTGCAGACTGATCCTCCTACTTCTAACCTTAAAAGGTAGTAACAGTGTGTATTTTTTCAACTATTTTAATGCTCTATGAAACAACCACATAAGCTAGGATAAATTCATTTACTTTGTTCTAAAGTCTTAGTATTGATTGTTACATTGGTCCATGCATATTTAGTTTACTATCTTATTTAAATGATCAAGCACTTAATCATGCTCATCTGACATTGCCTTTTGTTTGGGATATTTTTATTTTAAAGAAAGGGTTTAAAATTTTTCGTCGCTTTACCCCTATTTTCAGGAAAAGGCAAAAAGTTAAACGTGACGAAATGAAGAAAGAGGCGGAGCTCCCTGCGCATCGGAAGCGGAAGGATGACCATGATGATGAAGAAGGTTTGATTCTGCAATATTTAAAAAAATTATGATTATGTGGAAGGCAAGAACTTTGAGAAGAGTAGAAATAGCAATGTTTTAACTTAAATTTTCGTCAATATTTCTGTTCATTAAGGATTTGTTTCAGTTTTGTAATTAGGGTCTGTACATCCATTTTGTTTTCTGCAATCTCTCTCTGATTTTCAATAGCATAAGATGGTTATTTAATTTCGGGATATCATTTATTGATGTTTGTATTCTTTACTGTCTTAGATTTTAATGATGATTCTCCTAGAAACAGTGACGCGGAAAGGATGTTGCAAGATTCAGATGACAATGATTCTCAATCAACAGGCTCTGAGACTGAATATGATGCTGAGTTTTCTCAGTCAGATGAAGAGGATGTTGGAATTGATGGTCAACCAAATTATGAGGATTCAGTGCACTTAAGGTTTGTTAATATTTTTTGCTTTCTCAGTTTCATTTTTATTTTTATTTTCTAAATAAAATATAGGTGTGGAATGGAGATGGAGAAAGAAAAATATTATCCGAGTAATACCAATGTCTTATGATGTTCTGCAATGAATCTGAAATTGTACCAACTACTTATTTCTTTGTCATTATACATAACTCAAATGAATTTCCTGCTCTTTTCATTCTTTTTATCCTATAGTCTAACATACAATATTTTGTGTCTGTAGTTCTTTTAACCTATATTTGGAACATAATTTAACAAAAGAAGAGATAGACAACCAAAAGGGTTCCAAATTTAAATGGGAGGTACCAGCCATTGGCATGTCGAGTTGCAAATGGATAGGAACTGGAGAAAATATTTTGGAGGTATTTCATGTTTGTTATTTTTTACTACTTTTTTTTTTATTATTTAAAACTATTGGCATATCCAAGATTGAGTAGCTTCTTTGTGGAAGTGCTAAATCTAGTGTAATTATTTTGGCCACAAGCTGAATGGTTGTAATAAAGTAAAGGGGAATAGTAGACATTAGCAGCTGGCCATAGAATTCATTGCTTTTGCCTTCTTGTCTAGAATGATGATACTTCATTCCCCATATGGTTACCTCTTTTTCAAAGTAGATAATGCTATATGTTAGGTGGGGAAAATAATTAGATATTACAGCATTGATGTCAATTTCAATGCTCATCACCTATATGCTTTGTAGTAGAACTACTTGATTTATTGTTTGCATCCTAATCATTTTGTTGGTAAGGCTATGCGAGTTGATGTTAGACTACTAGTATATCAAGTCATGGTATGTTGTGTGCTATTTTCATGGAGATTTTGATTAATAGTCCTTTAAACAAAGGTAAAAAAATATGGAGTAGTTCTTTTCGGATGAAATCAACATTGTTCAACGAAGAATATTTTCCTCTATTGTTATCTTTTCCTTGTCATTGACACTGCCCATTGCTTTATTGTAAGTTTTTCTCTTTGAATCTTAATCCATGTACTAAAAAGGAGAATTGTTTCTGGTAACTTAATTCGTTAAAAACATTATTTGGTGTGTAAATATTTACGGGTATTACATTTTTGTCTCTTGTTTTCTCTTTTAGGATTTGAACTCCAATTCTTTCGATGGTCTGATACCAAGGTTGTATGAGCACTGGATGGATGTCTACAAGACATCTGGGGGCAAGGATTTGAATTCATCTATGCAAAAAATATTTTTCTCCCTTTGTAAGTTCGTTTTCAGTTATAATGAATAAATCATGTTCTAGTCTCATTATTTGCATCTAGCATAATAACTACCCTTGATTTTTATCCTGAAACTAAGGGGTTGTTTAAACAATATCTTCCATTTTTTAGAAGACTTCCAAATTTCTTTTATTTCATGTAAAATTTTCTGAGCTGATAGGGGGTTGTATTGGCTATATTGAAAAATAGCAATAAGCCAAAGGAATCTAAATCCTCTTATGGTAATTTAATTTTTTAATGCTCAACAAGAGAGAATGTAAACCTTCTACTCTTTATGGTCTATGCAGTAAAATTCATGTGGTACACTGGAGTCAGTATAGATACAGCTATAGGATTTAACTTCTTTCTTGAATGGTTAAGTATTATATTTATCCAAAACTTTTAGAATAAATATATCAATGTTTTCTGTAATGTTTTTTGGTCCTATTTGTGCCTCGAATGTTTTTAAAAGTGACCCATTGTTATCTTTATTTAATTCCATCAAAATGCAATAACAAAGGTTGTATATCTTTTCCGGCCCGAAGGTTTTCTGCAATTTGGTAAAAAAGGACCTGATTTTACATATAGACACATGAACACGATGATGATGGGAAGTGGGAAAGAGAACAATTATCTCTTCAATCTCTTATTATAATTTCTTTTTAATTTTAGGATTTTATTTTTACCTTTTTTGTGAATTTATTCACAATGGTCATGTCATTTTATTAGAGCATGCCACTTGCGACATTTGTTGTACACGTCACCATCTCCATTTTATTTGTCGTTTGGTATGATAAATTGATAATTGACACCACAATATGCTGCTTATTTGCACTAAACCACTTTTGAGTGTATTTTGAAATTCTCTTATAGTAGTTATCCAAGTTACACACTCGAGCACTTTTGTTGTTGTTGTTGTTGTTGTTTACTCCCGTTGAGGATGCTTGGTTCCTTTTTGCATAAAGGTTGTGATTTATTTATTTATTTTTCTTCCATCATTATAATGATATTGCCTTCATGTTGACATGTTTCTAGGCAGCAGATACCGGGATATACTGCACTGTAATAAGAAACCATTCTATGTCAAAGGTCTTGAAGATACAAGCATCATGGATGCATACATAATGCATTCTGTAAGCAAATTTCCCTGCCATTTTATTTAAGATTGTGGATTTTGTCAAAATCTTTTGCATGGTGGCAATGTATATTACAGATTATATTACACACCCATGCCTACGCTATATTGATAGCAATGACATAATGGCTATATCGTTCGCAGCTCAATCATGTGTTCAAAACTAAAGATTGTGTGAAAAAGAATGATGCAAAATTATCCAGAGATGGAGAGAGTGCTGGTAGCGACAAATTCCGAGATCAAGGTTTTACTCGTCCAAAGGTAAAGGACCATTAGTCATTTGGGACAGATCTATTACCATTGTTGTGGGGCAAGCGCCTCCACTACAATTTGAAATTTTTTTTCGTAGTACATGATAATAATATTTATTTACCCCCATTAAATTATTGAATTTGACCCCACAATAATTTTTTACTCAACTTTTGGTACTTAATAGTCAATTTAAGAATTTTATATTAGTTGTCTATTAGAATGATTAATTCTCAATTTAAACGAGATTTGGTGTTTTTTCTTAGAAATCGACTCGAAAGAGTATTATTTATTTTCTTTTGAAATTAGCTTTAGTTTTTTCCGCAGCAACTGCATTAATTGTAAGAACTTTTTCAACTATGAATATCAATAAAAGTTGGCTTCTAATTGTATAAGAAGTAAATTTCTAAATAATTGTTACTGATATAGAGATATTTTGATTGTATTGTTAAGAAAAAGATTGCTCAATTTTTTAAAAATATGAAACCTAAAAAATAGACTCTTATATTATATGTTACTATTTAAATTACTACTTTAGTGTTTTAATTTGTAAATTAGATATTTTGAAGACTAATCATATTTACAATAACAAAATATAATTATAACAATAATCATGCTACATGTACATAAAAAATAACCACCTGCATAGAATATATATTAAAATGCAAAATACATATTGAAAATGAATTAAACAACACATGTATTTATACACAAATATATAATGGTTAATAGATAATCTGATAACTGATTTTTGTATACACATAATATTTTTATAATAAAAATTATTATTATATTATATATATTATTTTCCCCCACTATCAAAATTTTTTGGATCCGTTATTGAATCATTTCTATAATGGATTTCTGATTATAATTAAATTTGTCACTTGTCTAATTAGTGTTTTGCTATACTTGTTCTAAACTGCATCTTATTATCTAAATGAATTAGTAGATTTGGTATTTTCGCCTTGTTCTTTTTATTGCTTAATCATGTTCAATTGGTAAGCTTAGTAAAACCTAGAAATGCATGTAGTCTAAGAAGAATCATAGGTATACAAGAAAGTTCTTTTCATGTTAATTTGTTATGTTTCAAACAACGTATATGATCCTTTATTTACTTGTGCTCCAGGTTTTAATTTTATTGCCAATGGCAAGCATCGTGTATCGTGTTGTGAAGAGGCTTATACAACTTACACCTTCAGCTCACAAGGTGCTTTTGTACCTACCTCTCTAGTTGATACTCTTTCCATCTAACCATGGTATTGCCCCTTGAACATGAGCTAAATTATCAATACACATCTAGACTCTGAGGAGTTGCCTCAACTCTTAAGTTTTTTTTTCCCCTCAACTACAGGTTATCTCATAGTAAAGAGTCGGGATATATCGATGAACTCCCCCATCGGACTATTTTTCAGTTTTATCTTTCTATATTTCTCTTATGCGGACTTCTACTTTCTGGTTCATGATTGTGATCCTTCCATTGGGTGGTTAATATTCTGCATGTGTTGGAAAATATCATTTAAAAAGTTGGCTTATGTTGTGTGTTTTCCTTTTGTTTTTGCCGGCTTCTCTCTGTACAATTTGGTTTTCCTTTTAGTTTATTAGTGGTTTCTCAATAGATCCCGTTAACTTTAGGAAACTAAGGTTTTACATGGTTGATGGTTATTATTTGTCATTAGTTTCTTTCTACTGTATGGGTGGTTTCAGTAACTATGTATAATAGGCTTCTTCTGTTATTGTGTATCATTCTTGCAGATGTTAGAAAATTGTGTGCCTCCTTGATTAAAAGGAATACAAGGTTCTGTAAAAGGAAGACCATTCTTTTCCAGATTCAATGCACATTATCAATTCTAATGCTAGTGAAATTCCTAGTTCATTAATCGGTGGATGTCTACAAATGACCTTTAATTTAACATTGTTAGGCTTAAATCATGCTATTACATGTAACTTTCTGCTGCAGTTTCTGATAACTGACTCACTGTTGCAAGTGTTGCTTATTAGTATTATCTAATTTTATTACATTTTTGTTGAGCAAGATAGACAATTCTGTAAGTCCTTTGTGATATTTAAGTGTTTGTTTTCTCAGGTTAATGTTGAGCATATGGATCGTTTTTTAACTAAATTTGGAAGTGAAGAGGGCAATGAGGAAAATGACCATGATTCTGAAAATAAAAAACCTCAAAAAACATCCAAACCATCTGACTATGAAGTACTTTTTGGTGGCAATAATGAGGACGATTTTATGATCGGCATCAAATTTACTAGGTAACAAATTTCACTGCTTGGTGATTAGGATTGCTTATTCTTTATCCTTTCCCAAGACATGCTATGCAATAGTCCACTATCTGTATTTTTTAGTATATTATAATGAATTTTTTTTTTCTTATTCATAAAATTCCTTGCAGGAAGACAATTAAGTTGTTCAGCGATTTCCATACCTCAGACATCATTGTTGCTTCAGCGCTTTCCTTGGTTAATGTAAGTGGGATTTTTCTTTTATGAAAAAGAATCATTCTTGGGTTCTTATTCATATTTGCCTCCTAGATATTTTTTTGCTCACTTTAGATTATATTATCACTCGTGATTTTTCTGTGCAATTTCCCCTTGTGTTTTAGTTTTATTTATTTATTTTTGTTTGACAGTAAAGGTTTATTAATATTAGTATAGAAGACAATTCCAAGTGACAAGCTAGACATCCTTTAAAAGAAACAATAGACTGGAAACAGAAATTTTTATCAAGAAGGCATGAAATGTCATGAGAATGCAATTACTCCGCTAAAAGTTACCAAATGTTATTTGATGTGTTATTTGTTTTTGGAGAGTTTTGTTCTTGTGCTGAAAGCCTGAAACCATTGTCATGTGATGTCACCTTCAACACATTTTACATGATCAAAATCAGATGTCACTTGTTAAGGTGATGGTACATGAAAACAGTCTGGATTGGATTCTTTCCTGAGGTACAGTGATGGAAGTGACTATGCCAAACAAGTTTTCTAGGTCTGATTTTGTAGGAATCAATTTTCTTCACTTGGGCTTTATATAGCCTTAGGATTTAACAATTACAGTCCTAAACCTTCTAGGATAGGTAAAAGGTGTTTAATATTGTTTTTGGGGGGTCAAGAATGTTGGATCAGTAAGTGAAGAATTAAGGGGAGAATGAAAGGAAACAAGAGAAAGTTAGCTTATTCTGGTCCATGTCGCCGGTTCATATAGACTGTGTTGTAGCTACTCACTCTCTCTTCAGTTCGGATAAGGAAAATTTCTGGCATATATTCACTTTTCTTGAATGAGACTAGACTTGGGTATGCAAGTTTTCTGTTTTTTGGGTACAGCCTGCATATATGTTCAATTATAATCTTGATAATATTGTGCAATTTTTAAATTTTGAAGTTCGTAACATGTAGCTGTAAAAATGGTTCCCTTAGTTTGGCTTCAAATTTTTATTTTTATTTTTTATATTAATTCTGGCTTCTAAAAGGCTTACTTTTTAAATCTAGATTTTGCTTGTTGCTGCATTTAAATTGTAACTTACTAAATGAAAAAGAAACTGTTATACTTTACATATTTTGAATTTGAATTGGATTTTTCTTAATATCCTTATCGCAAGTGCCTGACATCAGTGTTGTGAATGTTAGAAAATTGAAGAGGCCGGGTGTAACAAGGAAAAAGATGTAGATTTTCTTTCATCGATCGAGGTAAGTGGCTCTACTTGTTATTTGTTAGACCATGCTTTATAAATTCTATTTGAATATGTAGTTACCCTGTGTATAGGTCATTGGATCATATAGTTTGAAGTTGACAAAGTATATTTTATTATGTTTGAGTAGGTGCTGATTATTGATCATGCTGATGTAATAGCAATGCAGGTTTGTTGTATCTTGTATGTTTCTTTAAATTATAATAATAATTTGAAGGTCACTATAAGTTGGAAGAGTATAAATGTTGGCTATTATTTTTGAAACTTCCAGAATTGGTATCATGTACATACAGTTATTGACCACTTGAACCGTTTACCATCGAAGCAGCCTGGAACTGATGTTATGCGCATTAGACCATGGTACACTTTATGTTGGATTTTTCTTAGATTTTCATTTCTTTCCATTTAGTTGGTGGTTGTTAAATTTGGGGGGAGTGACGTAGTTTTCATTTCCATGAATTGGATATTTGGGAGGGAGTGACCTGCCTTTTTGTACACGATTATTTTTGTTCCATGAACTGCATGTTGCACTCAGGTCATTGAAAGCTAAGGTGTCAGAAATGAGATGCATTTCTGGTTTTTCTACCCTAGAATCTTGAAATCTTAGTTTTTCTTTGTTTAGGTATCTTGATGATAATGCCAGATTTTACAGGCAAACAATTGTTCTGGGGTTTTATTCAAATCCAGGTGATGAACCTTCCTTATTTTGGCCAAGATGTTGAGAACAATCTTGCATTCACATAGTTTTGTCTTTACCTTCTCTATAGAAGGATAGATATTATATGTTTTAACAGACCTTTGTATTCTTCATCCTTTTGTTCTGTTTGATAAATAGGGGATGTTAATTTGCTGGAAGAAAGAATATTTTATTGCTTCAGTATTTCAATTGGGGATTCATCCAATATCCATTCAAAATTTACATAAACAATCATCAAGATAATCTATTTCCAATTATAATACATGGTTAAAATTTGTGTACTTTCCTTGTCCGAAGGACCTTTTTTGATTAACTTATGGTAACCTTTGTTGATGCTGAGTTATAGAGTTTTCTAATGAATCCTTTTTGACTAGCATTATTAAGAAACCACGTTGAGTAATTTACAGCTTATTCATTTCCTTGTTGCAGATATAAATGCTTCATTCAATCATCAGTGCTGTAATTATGAAGGGAAGGTATGCAAAATGTCTGGTTGCACTTTACATTCGTTTAGATGGGCTCAATGTTTGTACCTACGATCACTCCTGGAGGGTTAGAGATACATCATTGCCGAAAGAGTTCTCATGGAAAAATCTCAAGTTTTTGCCATTCTCTTTAATATGGTTTTTATTTTTCTTATATGGACTTAACCCTAGGCATTGTTGATATGCTGTGCCTTATAATGAGATGAGAATCATAAGAAGGTTTTCTTTCTTATTGCTTAAGCAACTACACCAACCAATTATATTCCTTGTATTTGATATCTGCAGGTGAAGCTGGTTTGTGATTATAAAGGTGTTTTACACAAAGTTCTTCCCGAAATAAGACAAGTATGCTTTCTCGGTATTACTTTCTTAAAGTAGAGGTTCAGATGGGAATGAAACCATTTGGGTGTAGATGCATTCTGATAGCGTAATCACAATATCATTGCACTTAAATTTACTTGGATCACTTATGTGATGCATAAAACAATATTCATTGTTGTACTGTTCCTTTGAAAAGTACATTGGGGGGGAGGGGGGAAGCTCATTAGTGAGACTGATCTTTTCTTGTAAGCAGAAACAATAATATTTTTAAAGATGAAAGAGTTTACAGTAGACTTTTGAAAAAGCTACCTCCTGCTCCTCTGACATATTTTGGGATCTTGTGGTGAAGATCTCTAAGGACTTGATAATTGGAAAGTGGCTGATTTTTTATTAGACCTTAAGATTACTCTCATTTTGGCTTGTCTCTCTAGCATTCTTCTCTGCTTGGTATCTTTGTTCATTTGCTGGTAGTGTGGCTAATACAATTTAAAAAATCATGGATAATTTAATTGTATTCTCTTCTGGGTGGAGGTCCTAATGAGCCAATAGATTAGTTGGATGACTGCCATAGTTAAACGAGGCATACAGTTGAAAATGTCTTGATAAACTTTGTTTTAGGCAGTTGTGATATATAATGTATGCTCAACTATTGTATTCTTATTATTAATTCGTTTGACATGCTTGTAGTCCTTAATTATTCTTGAGGTGTTGAGTTATCAAATATTATTCCAAATTATCTTGCCTCGTTTTCCCTTATGCTAATAATTCTCTTGATCACGTGACTTGTAGATCTATGAACGATTTCATGTAGACTCAATAGTAGATGCTGATGATGCTCGCTTTGATTATTTTGTTAAGAAGGTATATGTTTAAGAATTGCAGTTTTGAAATTTTACATGTTGAGTTGAACTATTTTTGAAAAACTAATTATCCAAATATTTTTCTGTGACTTGAATGAAGTCATATGTCAAATAAACATCATTTTTGTAGCTAACTTATGGTCAGTTGGAGTGGCAAATGCTCCTTCTTTTTAATAAGTGAACTTGAGTTTGAGTTCTGTGTATGGAGTAACAAGCATTGGGAGAGTTATGCCCCGTATTGGATTTCAAATGTTGGAATAGGATCTGATTGGAGGATACTTGTGGTTTCAGTTATTAAAAATAAATTATAGTCTTGGAAATCAATGCCAAGCAGTTAGACCTATATTTATCCTGGTTGGCCAATTTTTATCTAGATATTTATGATATCGTAGTCAATATTTAAACAAATATTTATAATATTAGCTAATTAAAAAGACTACTACATCAAGGTATGCTTCAATGTTATCCATTTATTGGATATTTGGGTGCACACTGATTTATCCAACTGCCCAATCTCATTTTGGTAGATGAAAGAAATACTTCTATATTTTATGTGTTATTTTTCTGGGTTTGAAATGCTTCTGTTCAATTTCTTTATATAAATTCCTTAGGACAGTTTAAAATATTTTTTTATTAGGTGAATATTGTTAAAAATTTATGGCAATTTGTAGTCAAATTTATAGATATGATGTCAGTCATTTGTATCTTGCAGGTTTTCCCACGGATCAAAGATTCTGATCAGGTTAGGTTTTTTAGGTAGTTCAATTTCTGATGTGTATGCCTGTGATAAATGAAATTTATATACTAATTATTTTGGTTCTGTTGGATGAAATCTTTGATACAGGGAGGCATTATGATATTTATCAGTTCTTACTCTGAATTTATTCGAATCCGAAATTTTTTGAAGTCACAGAATGCTTCATTTTGTCTTCTTGGGGAGTAAGAAGCCTACTTTTCATCTTTACTTTGAAACTTTGTAGCTGTCAATTATTGCATGTTTTCGGAATATATCTCTAATGTTTGTCTGTAAATCAGAGATGGTATACTTATCCTGATATAATAATTTTTCATAATTATGCATGATTTATGAGTGTTTTTTTTTTTTTTTTCTGGACTAATATAGGTATACGACCCAAAGTGACATTTCTCGTGCACGTAATTGGTTCAATGAAGGAAAAAGGAAGATCATGCTTTACACCGAGAGGTCTCACTTCTACCACCGATACAAGGTTGTATACACTTTTTCTCTTTTTGCCTTTGCCTTTGCTATTTTCTCTAAATTCAAGAGGATTAGTGGATTTTTTTGGGTATACACACACAAAAAGGTTTCTTTTGTTGTTTTTTCAATCACTTGGTGGTCTCACTCCACGTCTCGTATGCAGTTGTGCACTTCCATACCCATCCCGTCTTGATTTTTTTTTCTACCCTCTTTGGAAATCTCTTTGTTTTTCACCTTTCATTTCCCAGCACTTGACCCTTGTGTTCTTCTCTTCACCTTTTGATGTACTCAAAAATCCATAACAAGCTGTCGGGAACCTATGTTGGATGGGCAAGCACTCTCTTGGGATAACTTAGCAGTCAGTACAAAATTTCTAGTTGAAATTTCTTAGCAAGAAAAAAATGATTTGAAAGTTTTTCACCCATTCTTTTGTGTTATAAGTGTTCTCCCGCTTCTTAGAACAACTGTTCGCTAACTGCAATAAGAAACTCAGGTTAAAGAGAAGTCCAAGATGGCTGTACCCTCTTTGTTCTCTATTCCAAATCCATGATCTCCGTGGATCACTTCATACCCATTCCCATCCTTCTCCGCATGTCCTTTTAAGTTCCAAGAAAGTCTGGTTTCCCTACTTTATGCCTTGGATTAAACCTTTTAGATCTTCACGAAGTTTTGTCTTGTAGTGTTCTTTTAAACCGACTTTTGTGCATAGGCACTAATCACAAAGAAGTGCTCCCCCTCAACTGCAAATTTTAGTGTAATGATCCAATCACCCGCATTTTTAACCGCTACCACATCTTTTTCCCAATGCTTATCAAAGGATAACGCCTATCTCATTCCATACCAAGGTTCCAAATTACATTGCCTTCACCTGACTCACTTGACTTTTTACCTGTGCACTCCCACCATTGATTTTCGCTATGATTCATCCACATAGCACGTCGCTTCTTGGTAACAACCTAGCCTTAACACAATTCCATCTTTGATTCATGTCATCGGGATTCAAAAGAATTTTACGTTGGTTGTTTAGCCTAACGCAACCCTCCTCTTTTATTTGGAGTTGGGACAGGCTATGTAAAATGTTTGTAATAAGTTTGATACAGGCAGAGTTATACACAATATTGACAAACATAGCTTATTTCTTGATGGCAGATTCGTGGAGTTCAGAACTTAATCATGTATTCACTACCAGAAAGGAAGGAGTTTTTCCCTGAGGTGAGCAGGCTAATCAAGTAGGTTTTGTTTTTATTTCTTTCAAAGAATTCGTAAGAAAGGAAAGTGTGAAATGGGAGTGTAGGATACAAAGAAACTAGAGAAGGAAGAGAAAACAATAAATAACATAACTCCACAAATCAACTATTCTCTTGGTCTCTAATCTTGACAACCTGGAAAAAGTCAATATGCAAAATATGCCAAGGAATTTAAAACGAGCCCTACCCTTCAAAGTACCTTATTAATTTATTATGCTCTCATTTATTTCAATAGCCTATGCATTTCAGTAATTAGTTCATCACTTCATTGCTTCGTTGTTCTGTTGATAAAATCTTTAATAGGTTCTTATTCTCAGTTTTTCCATACAAGTTGAACATAATATATCTCTTATTTTATTGCTATCCCTTTACATCTTGCAGATTCTGAATATGCTTGATGGGTCTGCCAGTATGGCATGCACTCTTATGTTTTCTTCCCTTGACAAGTTTCGGGTAATACGTTCTCTCCTTGATGTCCCTTTTAGGATATATACAAATTTAAACACCCTCTCCCCACCACCCCACAAAAAAAAAATCATAACCGATTATTATGCTACTTGCTGTCATGTAGTGTGTATGTAATTGTTGGTTGGCTAATTGAAATGCATGGTAGTAATGAGAATTGTACGAGAAAAGGGCTAAATAAGGGAGGATTTACGTAACTGGTTTATGTATCACATAAGAAAAGTGAAACTCAGTAGATTCTAGTTTAGAAAGTGATAAGTTTGGTGCAAGTTTCTTATAAATTATAAATTATTTTTCCGCATTCAACATATTCACTTGAGATATAGCTAAAATCCCCAATTACTTGCACTTCTATCGCTATATTTCTAAAAAAGATGTCTGAAACATCTGTACATCTAACTTTTTCAATGAAACACTTTTCTAGTTCTATTATTTATTTATTTATTTATTTTTGGCTAGCCATTCCTCCTAAAATTTCTTCTAACAGCAACATAATGTAATAATATTATGATATTTGTTTTGCTATGGAAATCACAATTCAGCTGGAAAGAATTGTTGGGACTAATAAAGCAAAAAGGATGGTGACGGCTGAGAAATCTGTATTTGTCTTTTGTCATTAGAAATCTGTAGTATTCCAAAGCCTTTAAGGCATGCTCTTGGATTTTGAGAACGATCCTTTTTGACCAAATGAAGTTGAAAATGACCCTTTTTTTTTTTTCCGTGGTGCGTTGTGAGACTGCCTCAATTTCAGTTTCGGAACACAAATGAAGGGAAGCTTATGCGTTGGGTTGAGTCTCTACTAGTCTTACTATTTTCGAGTTAAATTTAGATTGTGAATACTGAATAGCCATAGTGTAAAAAATATTGCAGTTTGAGAGGGTTGTAATCTTGGTTGTAATCTTATATACTTTTTGGCTTACATGACTATATATATGGAACAAGTATTTTTACGTTGCCTCGATACATAGCGTTATTTAAGCTGTTCTTAAATCATAGGTTTATTAGAATTTAGGTCATAAGTTTGAATAATCTGTTTTCATTATATTATTGTATTGTGGAGGAAGAGGGAAAATTATTATTATTTTGTTGAAAAAGATTCCTATGTTTTTTCCTCCGTTTAAAGTGAAAAATAAAAAGATGTTGGCGCTAAAATAAAGGGATCCTGACGAAGTTGTTGGTAAAAGTGGTAACTTCGTCTGGTGACTAGTGAGTCAATGCAAATGTTATGGTGCGAAGAAGGAAAAATAATTTCACGAAAAAAAGTAATAATATAATAAGATAAGAATTCTATTAGGTAGATAATGAGAAATCTTGATAATGTGTATAATAAATTTTAAATTTAGCCCAATACAAAGAAAAAAACAATCTAAACAGTTATTTTAAAAAATTAACCATTTCAACTCTAATTTACCAATAAAATTTATCTAAATACTATCTCTCTCCAACGGTCAGTTACCACACTTTCATCAATTATCCCATCTCTTCGGTGTTAGAAGCTTCTTACTGGCCATAAAAAACAACTAATTATTAAAATAATCATCCGACTACCTAGTGAAATGACCATCTAGTATTTGTTAATTATATATACTTAAATTGAATTAAAGAAAATAACCATCCAATTAAAAATTAAAATAATCATCTACATACTAGTAAATTGAACATCCAACATTTAAATTCATCAGTCTTCAACCCACTCAAAGCGAAGTACAGCAACAACAACCTGTACACGAAATCCTCAATCCTTTCTCTATCAGCCTCTCTGCAAATCCCCCCCTTCGGAATGGTCAATCCGAATCGTGCTCCCGTGCCGCTGCGCCACCGGCATCATTGCCGGTCGAATAACTGTCATCATGAAGATGACGAACGCCAAGCCGGAGAGGAGAACCCACACGGACACCAAGGGGTTCTTGTGGCTGTCATTGTCGTCAGCCTCTCCGGCGAGTGCTACTGCGTGAGCGAGGAGGATCCAAGCCGCAACGTCCTTGAAGGCGGCGGCTATGGCGGTCTTGGGCTGCGCGACAAACGCAACGTGCGCGAAGGGGGTGTCTTCGTCAAACGTTCTCGGATAGCTGGGCGGCGTTGGGTTATGTTCTGGGTGTCGGATGGGGTGATCTTCACGACATCAGTTCGGAGAGAGTGGAAGAGATGCTGAAGAGGAAGAAACTGCAGCACGTTCTTCGCACACGTAAAATAGAGGAATAGTAACTTTCCATAACTAAATCCTTATGTTTTTAAAATTTAAAATTCAAAATTATTAGAAATTAATTAAATTATTATTAACGGATTATAATTTTAATTTTATCTTTAATGTACACATTGTACACTAAACTCATTGTCTCCTTGTATTTTCTTATAAGGTAAATTACATATGTGATTTTTTAAAATATATGAAGACAAATAAATCTTTTGAAAAATCAAAAAGACTTAAATAATTTGATGTCTTGTATTTAAAAAGTGATATATAAATCTCTTTGTCAAAAGCCAATGAGTTATAACTCAAATGGTATAGTCTTCCCATATTCACCTAAGAGATCGCGAGTTTGAATTTTCTTATCTTTAGTATAAAAAAAATCTCTTTGTCCAAAATATGCAAAGACAAATACGTCTTTTAAAAGGATTTAGATGTCTCACATTTTAAAATATAGAAAACATTATTGTATTTTTAACATAATTATCGAAACCGAACTGTAATTAAACCGGTCAAATTATTGGTTCACTAGTTCAATTAATGATTAACTAGTTGAACCATTTAAATTATAATTAACAAATATAAATTTTAAAAATATAATTTAATTTGTATATGTTAAATATTTAAAAAAAAAAGACAAACGTAATAAGGCCAAGCTGCTGCAAATACAAGAAGATCCAAGTTTGAACTTAAGGAGGAACTTTCTTTTGTTAATTGTTGATTTGTAATTTTATTCTGTTTTCACTTATTCTATTTAGTTTTTATCGATTTTCTTCTTTAAACGATCAAAATGTTAGACTAAACCGATTTAGAATATGATTCACTAATTTTTCAATCGAACAAGTCAATCCGATTCGATTTTAACAATTATAATTTTCAATTAGTCAATCATTTATTTGTTTTTTAGTTAAAAATTTTAAAATTTATTTATCTTTTTCTCAAAAAATAATTAACATATGAACTATGAAGTATTATTGCTGGTAGTATTTAAGAGTATATTTAAAAAGATATAATTAGTGATTTTATTCTGAGACGAGACTCTTTAACTAATATAATTGTTATCCAATAAGTCTTACATTTTTATAAAAAAGGCTAAATCTTAAAAACTATTTTTCTCTTTAAGATTGATTTGGAAAGTATTTATAAAAGAGTCTAATTGAAACATTTTGAAGTTTTGGGCTTTTCTTCCATGCACTGTATTCGTTATTTTTTTTTTCTAATTTTGGAAGGAGAATGGATTAGAATGCTTCAATCTATTTATTTTATGCATTGAATGACTTTGTTGTTTCATAATACAAAAAGTGAGTTCAAGATTATGGGACTTGATGATGAAGATTTCAAGAGGTGGACCATTCATCTATCATTTTATGTTTGCAATCTCATTCTTCTTTGTAAGGCTAACAAGAGTCAAGTATAGGGTTTGGGGGTATGAAACATGGAATCTTTTTTATTGTGGTGTTTGCGTGTTGGATATATTTTTGGATACGACACTTATCGATATTTATTTGATATGTGTATCTTCTTCTGTGTTTAAACTGTATCATGATAAAAACTAAAAAATTATTTTTCGGATACATTTGGATACACCTAAATACCATTATGTGTCCGTGTGTCCAACTTTACTCTTAATATGTATTTTTAAAATGAGTTTAAACATAGTATATATTATTGATTATTAAAACAAAAAATATTTTAAATATTTTATATAATTAAAAAAGATATTAAAATAATTAAAAAAATTTTATATTTTAATATTAATAAAATACCAAAATATCATTACAATTTATCTAAAAAAATATTTTATATTTTATATATATGTCGTGTTTCCGTGTCTTATAAGAATTTTAAATTCACGTGTTTGCGTGTCCCATGTCGTGTCATGTCTCGTATCCGTGTCAGTGTCCGTGCATCATAGGTTTGGAGACTCTTAATATTTTTTGTAGAGTTTCCAAGATGAGAGTTAATTTTGAGTAAGGGTGTTCATAGATCGGATCCGCATATCTGCAGTATTTATCCGAATCCGATTCGAAAATTGCGGATATAGATCCGATCTGCAAGGCTATCGGATCGGATCCGCACACTAATAGAATCAGATTGCGGATTTTATCCGCATATTCGCATATACGCAAAAATAAATATATAAATAAGTAAATATTTTTTTATGTTTTATTTCAACTAATAATTATTATATATGTTGTATTATTTATTTTTATTATTTAAGAAAAATATGTTTAATATTATTTTAAAAGTAAACATGTTTAAAGGATATTTTATTATTATTTTTAAATAAAAATAAACTTTTAAACAGTAATTTTATGTTTTGTGAATATATTTCGATATCCGATCTGATCTGTGAATATGCGGATGAGATCGGATTCAAGCTAAAAAAAATTGCGAATATTGGATGGATCTGATCCAATAATTTTAGTGCGAATCGGATTGAGCTTTTGGTCATATCCGATACGATCTGCGTTCACCCCTAATTTTCAGAAATTAAGGACTGTCCCTTTGCTTAATGTTTCTAGGCAAAAGAGGGAAAGATTCACAAGCATCTCCTCGATTTGTTTTGTTAATAATTTTGTAATGTGTATTGGTGTTCTGCTTGGATGATAGATTGACCAGAACTACTTATTGTTAAGATTCACCTTAGTGCTTGGAGAAGTAAATTCCTTAATCAAGCTGGTTGTTTATGTTTGACAAATCTATTATTGTTAGTTTTATCCCAGTTTATCAAATGTAAGATGGACTTTATTTTGTCAACAATAGTGAGTGATAAAATAGATAGGCTTGGAAGGCAATTTGTGTAAAGTGGGCAAATAATTTCTCGAGGACTCTCGCTCTGATATCCTAGAAGGTACTAACTTCTCCAAAAAAATTTGGTACTTTAGCTATGTGAAACATAAAATTGGCCAACATAACTCTCTTTGAGAAATTAATTAACAAATATTTTATTATCTTGAGAAATTATAGGTCCAACTCATGACAATAAAGTACTTAAAAGAGATGTTCCATAATCGATTAGGAGCCGCTTTCACTAATGTTTAAAAATCAATTAGAAAATTTTTTGTATCATCTTTGAGAATGTTATGCTTGGTATATGGGTCTTTATCCTGAATTTTTCTGGTTACATCTATGGATGTAGCTTAACAATGTAAAAACTAAGATATTTGATCTCATCTCACAATCTATATATATATATAATGGAAAAAGATGGTGCCTAAATTGACTTTTTACCGTCATTCTTAAAGTTTTGAAGGATGATATTTATGGCTATGATCCCAATAAGCTCACATTGACTTTCGGACCTGGTAGAATTGGAGAGCATTTTCTTCTCATACTTATTCAACTAAGTAATGGATATTTGTGGTTATTTTAGAGTTATCAAAACGAGTCGTGTATGTTGTAAATATTTAAGGCTCACAGTTTTCGCTAATGTTATAAATATTTAAGGCTGACAGTTTTAATAAATAATACAAACTATCTATTATATCTATTCTATATTATCAATTTTATAACTAAAATGTGTCACATATTATTTCATCATTGCAATTAAAATTTTGAAATAAAATATTTCTCTCCAAAATAAAAATTTTTTCTCTTTCTCTCCCTCTTTTTTTCTACCTTTTTCATTTCTTTAGTGACTCAATCTCTATTATATATCATTATTAATAATTAATTATAAATTTGACAATTAAAATATGCAACATGACATTCTCTAATTGCAACCAAAATTGAAATATAATTATATTATATTACTAATTTAACAACCAAAATATGTTATATGATATTTTTTTATTAAAATTGAGATGAAATATTTTCTTCTAAACACTACTAGAAAACTAATTATTACAGATGGATATTTTCGATAGATTTTATCCCACAGAAATACAGACGGAATTTTAAAAAAAAATTTTGTCGAAAAATAAAAAAAAATGAATTAGCATAAATTACAAACAAAAAAAATACATCGATAATCCTATCAAAAAATTAATTTTTGTTATGAAAAATGATTACAGACAAAAAATTTATCTATAATTAAATAAACAAAAATACTATATTTTATTAAATTATTACCGACAAATTTTTCATCTGTAATTTAAAATTTTCCGTCCAGAATTTTTAGTTAAACCTAGCGTTTGCCCGAACTCCATTCACACCACGCAAATCAAAGAAACCCAGCATTCCCCTCTCCGTCAACAGGGCTCCTTCTCCTCTCCGTTGCACGAGCTCCTTCTTCTCCATTCCTCACCTACAGCTCCACCGCCGGCCACCCTAACCGCCGGAGCTACCTTCTCCTTCTTCTCCTCTTTTTTAAACAAAGCAAGCTCCGTGTCTTTCTCGTTCGCAGAACAAAGCAAGCTCAAGCTCCACCACCGCCGTGCCTCTCTCTCTCCTTTTATCCCCCTCAGTTCTGGCTCGCATACCTTCGCGCAAGCCCTAGCTCCGTGGTGACCAAAATCAGTTCCACCAGCCGCGGTTCCACCTCTCTCTTTCCCCCTGTTCGAACCGATAAGGTGCGTGAACTAGGGTTTTGGTTTTGTGGCAGTGGTTGTTCATCTAAGAGCCACTGGCGATGCTCCTATTCTCAAGCAATCTAAATTCAAGGTGATCTTCGTAATGGCAGCATTATATTTTTCCCAGACTTCAACTCAAAATTCATATGATTTTGTTTGCTTATCGTAATCGATGTGCTTTCTCATTGCTTATTGTGATCTATGTGCTTTTTCAGTTTCTTTTTTAGTTTCTAATTCAAACTTTTGAATGAGGACTATGATTTGTTTGAATCTGAATTATAATTGTTTGCAATATTTTGTCAGTATTAGTTTGGGTTAGCCACTTAACTCATCTTAATTGTTACACTGTAATTTGATGATCGACCTTCTATTCGAGTCTGCATTCATGATTTGCTGAAACTGGTGATGAAGTAAACTTAACTTATAACATGAACTCATTATACTATTTTATATTCATTAATTACTGGTAGCTTCCCGCATTAAGTTTGAGCTATTTTATACAAAAACTGGTTGATCAAAGAGAGATGATATTTCTATTTTTTTTTTTTTTTGGTTTAACTTCAAGGTTCAGTGCTAGTTTGCTGAGGTCAACGCTGCTTTTGGAGCTTAAGCGGCATCATGGAGATCATCTAGTACTAAGAGAGACTCATGAGAATGAGGTTCTTTTGGAGCTGCATGGAGCGAGTGACTTCATGGTGCTTCATGGGACAGTTCCTCATTTGTGCAATTCTGGTGCTTGACGTGATGCTGAAGGTTTCTGCTAATTCAGAAGGTGAGTTGTGACATTGTGTCCTTTTTCTGTAGGGTATTTTATGTCCATTCCAATTAGACATGTATTTGAAATGAGCATGGTTAACAAAAAAGACTCAACTATGAAACTGTATTAAAGGGTCTCTGACATCATCATCACATCCTAATCATAGAGACCAAGGCTTCTACAAATTAATCTACAAGTGCTTTTATTCTTGCAGACAAAAAAAATGTTTAATTCCATTTGCTTTGTTGTTTATTCTTTTAGCATTGTTTGGCTAATTGGTTCATATTTGTGACTGACCGAATTTGAGCTGAAAATTTTTCTACTCCAATTTATTTAACAATAAGGATGTTGCACCTAAATATTGCTTCTATGATAGGTGATGCCCTGAATTTTTTGAAGAACAGATTGACAGATCCTGCTGGTGTTCTTCAAAGCTGGGATTCCACTCTTGTCAATCCATGTACATGGTTTCATGATACTTGCAGCAATGATAATAGTGTGATCCGTGTGTAAGTTATACATACATCACTTTTACTTTTACTTTTATAGCCGTTTGTGTATGCTTTGATTTACCTTGAATTATGACTCCACTAGGCAGCTTCAAAGTCCTAGATGCTTCACATAAAGAACAATAAATCACATATCACAATACATTAATAATTTTTGTCATTTCACACAAACAAGAAATTAAGAATCAATATGAAGAGAGACAGAAACCTTATAACTTCAGGTTCCTTCATTTCTGGCATAATTAGCGCAGCAAAAGCAAGAGAAGCTTTATAAATCAAATGGTTAATACCCAGAAAATGCAGAACTAGCCTTCTGAAAAATCTTCTCTCTATTATTGCTCTGAGACTATTATTTTCTAAGCCTTTAGGTATAGCACATTTGAGATTTGCATTCTCTATGCACCTGGAATTTTTTTTGTAAGGTTTGAAGCAACTAAATATTATCTGTATCCAAAGGACAAAGCTTATCATGTTTGCTTTTTTTTTCTTTTTTCTTTTATTTTATTATTTCTTGTCTGTATACCTGGATTTTGGCCTCTACTATGGAGGGATAGATAAGGTGCACTCAGGTGAGTTTCTGTATACTACTACACCACCAACAACTTTTGAGGATAACAATATTGTGATGATGATGCTTTTTCTAACCATTCATTCCTTTGGAGTTGGAATTTTTGATTCACCTTGCAGGCCCTAAATCCCTCATACACTATGCCAAGTTTCATAATTATCAGTACAAGTATCCTTGTTTTTGTTTACATCATATATATATATATATATACTATAATATATAGTAATTAATTATACAATTCGACCATACCACATGTCACTGGTATTATTGTGGAACGTGGCCAAGTTTTTTTAGTGCTATTTTTTTTAGTCTAATTAATAGCACTTTGATCCGGCCCTCTCCCTTAAAGAATACCAACAATATCGGATAACATACCTACTTATGATTTCTATTCTTGTGATATGTATTTGTACTAGTACTATATTATGATGATTTGTACTTATGATAAAGTACTATATTGTAAACTATATACGTATACTTTTTTGTTTATATTAAGTTAAATCTATAATAAATGCATAGATATTTGTATGGTTTGGTGTAGAGCTTAGTTACTATCCAACAAGATTGTGTGTGTCTCTCGTGTCTCTCTGTATATATATGAAAAACGTTAGGAGTCATTTATTTTTAGTACTTATGCATGCAAATTTTCCCAAAACATATGGCAATTGGCAGTAGGCTCTCCATTAATGCTCATCATTTTTCTTGAGAAAAATCTAGAATTGAGTTTATATTAAGAATATAACATTTTGTATATATAAAACCTTCTAATTTTTACCACTTTTCTTTCAGATTAGAGAGATTCGCCAGAAATATGATATGGTGACCTACCTGTTGGAGTATATTTACTATCCTGACCAAAGTATGTCTTTTCGGAGTTAAAACTCAACTTATTGCACGTTCATATGCTGTGGAGCATAAGTTCTTTTTATTTTTATATTCTTAAGTTGCACTTCATTTCTTTTGTGAGGTTTTGCCTAAAATGTTTTCACGCTTGGCTAAATGCCTCTTTGAAACTTGTGATAAATGTTGTGTAGGAGGAATTGCCTAATAATCTAGTCAGACTAGATATGCTATTTCAAAAGGTAGTGGAGTTTGGAATTGAGATACAGGTCTGTTGTCCTTGTTTTTATTGGATCCCTTCAGTTTCAGTTTTAAGAGAATTTCTGTGATTCACTCCTATTGGAGAAGAAAAGAAGTTTTATGATCATTTATTCTATTAATGGTTTATTGTTATACTTAGATTTTAACAAGAACTAATTGAATGGTGGGAAATCAGTTGCACTTTTAACAAGATCTATCTAAGAGAGATGGTTTCCACAACCTTATTGTGATGCTGATTATTTATCCCAAATGTTCCATTTGATTCTATTTCATTATTCTTATCTCATTGTCAATCATAGCAGTAGTTCAAGTGTGAAACTAGCTTATAGTTTTCAACTAAAAAGATTAAATTTTTGTAAAGCAGGGTGAAGTTTAACAGATCGAAGTCTCTCAACATCCTTCCCAAAATTAGACAAAAGATCAGAATGTATCCTGTGTTGCTGCAGGTAACGCTTCATAAAGTCCCCATAGTTTCGGTTAATCATCCTATAGTACTGCTCTAAATTGCCCCTTGCAACCTCCACTGCTCTTTCTTGAACCATCTGTTCCCTCAAAAGCCTCTCACAATGCTCATTTCTTGAACCATCTGTCTCAATTATTGCATATCATGATGAATTGGTGTTACTATTCTAATGTTGTGAGAAACTTATTTTGTACCTGATGAAAGGCTAATATTACCCAATCTCTTGTTTTAGATAGAGTCAAGGGAAGAGAACTAAACTGGGAGAAGAGATATGACACTATCATTGGGACAGCTGAAGGATTGGTTTACCTGCATGAGAATTCAAAAACTAGGATAATTCAAAGAGATATAAAAGCCAGCAACATCTTATTGGATGCTAAACTTCGCGCCAAAATTATATGTGGTAATAAATCTTGTTTCTTTTTATTTTCTTATGATTATGGAATGTCATAAAATACTAAAGAATTTTTCATCGAGGTGCAGAAGTGTGGCAGCATTCCAATTAAGTCATGGACAGCAATTACTGCATGTTTAAGTCATGAAACAGTATCTATGCACAGATACAAACTGTTTTCTTTTATGTACAAATGAGATTTGAATGAGTTCCTGCAGGAAAGTATTTCCCAAGACAAGAAGAGAAGTCATGCTGGCTTTGTATTTAAAAGACTCCTCAACACTCTTGTCTGTTTCATTTGTTGTTTTCTCTTTTATATTTAGGCTAATTCTGATAGTGGTTAGCTACAAGAGCAGATTGTTTTATACACCTTTAGTGTATGCTACAGTACAGATTTTACAGGCTAATTCCCTGAATGTAGACAACCGCTACCCGAAAGCTATTCGCCTCCGGCAGATGAACCTTGGACGACTGGGATCTTTGGATGCACTGAAGATAGGGAAAGTTGTAAGTAATGCATTAATGGTCAATGTTAATAGTCTGTTTATATATTTTTTTATGCTGTAATTGCCTTCAGTTTGATATAATCTAAACTAAGTCTATATAGGCTAGAGTGGATCCATGACCATGAATTCATTGAGTACTGACTAGTTGGCAGAAACTGAGTTGCAGAAACCGAGTTGCATAGACATTTGACAGCATAACATTTTCATATTGTACTGATCATGGTTAGTCCTTATGCATTCAATTGACATAATTTTCATTAGGATGTTGAGTAATGAGTTTTTTGTGCCATAACAAAGTGAATAACTTTCACTATTGACATTTTTTCATGTATTTTTCACTATTGTATACTTTTACTGACATGCAGTACTTTGAAATAATATTTTCAGGCAAGAAGTGTAGCCCTTTTCCAATTGCATTAAGAGATATAAAGCAACACGACATTACTCAAAGCATGCGCGGGCTACTGGTTCATTGGCTTGTAGAGATTTGCATAATGTAATTTTTTTCATATAATACAATGTTATGAATTATAGCTGATAAATTTAGTACGGTTGAACAATACACTGAGGATTATAGTTGATGTATCAATACATTTTGTTTATATTTTGAATTATATTGACTTGCTTGTTTATAGTACTTTTCTTTAGTTTGATAATACGATGAATTTGTTTATTTTTTGAAATATTATAAATATTCAAATACAAATTAGATAAAAATTTGTATTTATTAAATTTATATTTATTTTGTATGAGAATAGGTTTATTTTGTAGTTAAAAAATCTAAAAAAAATTCTATTTTATCTTACAGATAGATTTACAGACGGATTTTCTGTCTGTATTTAGAGTTTGGAGTGGTTTTTCAAGGCTCTAATTACCGACGGAAAATCCGTCGGAAAGTTTGACCTCTACGGGAAATGGATGGAGAATTTACAGAGGAAAAATTCGTCGGTAACTGGTAAAAATCCGTCGGTAATTTCGTCGGTAACCAAAAATCTGTCTATGATATAGACCAAATCTGTCTGTAAATCTGTCTGTAGTAAACAATTTTTTAATTGTGAAAATTAATAAACTTCATTCTTCCGTTCTTTTATCTACCTCTCTTTTCTTCTCTATTTTTCTCTACCATTTTCGCGCTATATATAACTTATAAGTTATATTTTATATTACAAATTTAACAAATCAAATATAGAGATATTTTTTATTATAATTAAAATAAAATTTTTTTCTTAAAAATTAACAAACTCCACGGAAATGAAGACTACTCTTGTTATTTGAAAAATTGTAATGTTTTTTTAATAGCCTTTGTTATCAATTCTAGGAGACCCCATACTTTGACATTTTTGCATAATGCACCCCAAGACATGGGAATTGTAATCGAAACTCATTGATTGCAATAAAATTAGAATCTTAAAAAAAAGCTCTATCCCTCCTTATTCTTCTTTGTCTTTTTGCTTCTTTTCTCTCTCAATTTCTATCACTTTTTAGTTTTTAATTTTTTTATTCACAAAAAAATAAAATAATATAATTTAAATAAATTCATAAAATTATAAAAACATATTAAATTTATAATTAAAAAATATTCCGTAATATTATTATTATATACACATTTTTTAATTTTTTTTAGTTTCAAATTTTTACCATTTATCTTATTAGTTTATATTTTTAAATATTTATTACATATAATTTGGAGAGAATATTAATATTATAATTAATAATTAGAATCAAGATTTAATTATTTTTAAAAAATAATTTAGATTTAATTTTATAATTATTAATATAAATTTTTTATATTAATATCTAATTATATTTTTATACATATAAAAAAATATTATTTTTAAATAACAAGTATAAAAGTTAATTATTTTTATTTGTGCAATAGATGTAACACCTAAGGGTATATTTGATACAAATCGAAAATTTTTAGGACAAAATTGAAACAAAATAAAACTTAAGGGTATTTTTGAAACTTTTGTCAAACTTCAAGGACAAAAAATATACTTTACCCAATAAAATATATGAAGACAAATAAATCTTTTGAAAAATAAAAAAGACTTAAATAATTTGATATCTTGTATTTAAAAAGTGATATCTAAATCTCTTTGTCAAAAGCTAATGAGTTATAGCTCAAATGACATAGTCTTCCCATATTCACCTAAGAGATCGCGAGTTTGAATTTCCTTATCTTTAGTATATAAAAAAAAATCCCTTTGTCCAAAATATGTAAAGACAAATAGGTCTTTTAAAAGGTGAAGAAAATCTCATGCCCTAAACTGTTCAAGCTGTGATGTTGATGGTTTGATGAACCAGAAGGGATTAAGAGAGGGAGAGAAATAAGTTCTTCTCATGGTTGGAGAGAATGAAAAATCCCCTTAGAAAATATTTGTTTAGTTATTACACCTTATATACTATGTACTTTTTATGTACTCTCACTAAAAAATAATTACAATGGTAAACCTATTATTGATAAAGAAATAATCTAGGTAACACCCTCCCGCAAGCTAGAATTGTGTAAATCTAACAATCCTAGCTTGGAAATATTAGCAAGAAAAAGACCCGGTAGCAGAGTTTTGGTAAGAAAATCAGCAAGTTGATCCTTGGAATGAACTGGCATAAGATGAATGAGACTAGACAAATGCTTTTCACGAACAATGTGGCAGTCCACTTCAATGTGTTTAGTTCTTTCATGAAAGATGGGATTATTGGCAATGTGAATGGCTGACTGGTTGTCACAGAATAGAGTGATAGACTTTTGAAGCGGCAAGCCAATGAAATCCATTAAGAAAGATAACCAACTAGCTTCACAAGTAGTAACAGCAAGAGACCTATATTCAGCTTCTGCAGAGGACTTGGCAACTGTGGTTTGCTTCTTACTCTTCCAGCTAATGAGCGAGTTCCCAAGCATGAAGCAATAACCGGAAATAGAGCGACGAGTATCGGCACAGGTAGCCCAGTTAGCGTCGGCAAATCCAGTGAGATGCAGATTAGAAGTAGAGGAGAAGAAGAGACCAGTTGCAGGTCGGCCTTTTAAATATCGGAGTACACGAAAAGCAGCTTGTAGGTGAAAAGTGGTTGCACAGTCCAAAAATTGGCTCAAACGTCCCACAGCATAAGAGATATCGGGTCTAGTGTTTGTGAGGTAAAGGAGTCGGCCGATGAGCTGTCTGTAAACAGTGTTGTCTGTTAAAATGGTACCTGATTCTTTTGAGAGTTTCTGACTATAATCAAATGGAGTAGAGAGAGGCTTGCAATCTAGATAACTAAAATCTCTGAGAAGGTCCATGGTGTACTTCCACTGATAAATGTGAATTCCAGAGTTAGAGCGTGCTACTTCCATTCCCAAGAAGTATTTGAGATCACCAAGATCCTTTATTTTGAATTTGTCATCCAAATCTTGCTTGATGGAATTGATTTCACCAATGTCATTCTCGGTTAAAACCAAGTCATCAACATATACTAGAATGGCAGTGAAGCTTTCAGATTGTTTCTTGATGAAGAGTGAATGATCATAAAAAAACTGCTTATAACCAGCATCCACAAGAGTCTGAGTGAGCTTAATGTTCCATTGCCTGCTTGCTTGCTTAAGCCCATATAGAGATTTTTGCAATTTACAAACCAAACCTGGTTGTGACACAGCCAAACCGGGTGGTATCTTCATATAAACTTCCTTGTCCAAATCTCCATGAAAGAAGGCAGTGTTGACGTCCAGCTGTTTCAAATGCCATTTCTTTGCCGCTGCTAATGCTAACATTACTCGTAGGGTAGTCATTTTGACAACTGGACTAAAAGTATCACCATAATCTACTCCTTGCACTTGAGTGAATCTTTTTGCAACTAGCCTCGCTTTGTGCCTCTCTATGGTGCCATCAGGATTGAATTTTACCCGAAAAACCCATTTGCAACCAACATCCTTCTTGTCTTTTGGGAGTTCAGTGAGACACCAAGTTCTGTTCTGATCTAGAGCTGTCAATTCATCTTGTATTGCCTTTCTTCAACATTCATGTGCAACCGCTTCCTCATAAGTGCTAGGTTCTTGATTTGAGGTGATGGCTAGAGAAAGTAACTTATATTTTGGGGTTAGTTTATCATATGACAAGTGTTTTGAGATAGGATATAAAGACTTAGAGTTGGCAACGTTGCTAGAGTGAGCTGTGTGGGTTGTCATACAATGATAGTCCTTCAAATAAGCAGGCAGTTTCTTGACTCTTTCAGACTTTCTAGTAATACAATCATGTGTGATGTCAGAGTGTTGTGATGCAGGTGCATTGTTAGTGTGTGGTGTGGTAATGGGTGCAATGGTGTGTGAGGAAATTGGTGAGTGCATTGAGTTTGAGAAATGTTCATTTGAATCTATGAGTGTGGTATGTGTGGATGGTGTATCATATTGAAAAAGATCAATGCATTGTGGAGTACGAATTGGTACCACAGAAATATCAGTGCTAGTGGAATGTAAAAATGGAAAATGAGTTTCATAAAAAATTACATTTCTGGATATGAAAATTTTCTTTGATTTTAAATCAATAAGTCGAAAACCCTTTGTTCCTAATTTAAAACCAAGAAAAGCTGTTTTTCTGGCTCTTGGGTCTAATTTTGTTCTTGAATTTGTTAATGTGGAGGCATATGCAAGAGAACCAAATACTCTTAAATATGAAAGGTCAGGTAAGTTACCATACAAAAGCTTATAAGGACTAGCATTATCCAGGTTAGTGCTGGACAGCCTATTAATTAGGTGAATGGCGTGAGCAACTGCGTATTGCCAAAAACAATGTGGAATTCCTGATTGAAATAGTAGTGCTCTAGCAACACCTAAAATATGCTGGTGTTTTCTCTCTACAATCCCGTTTTGCTCTGGTGTTTCTACACAAGAAGTTTGGTGTAAAATTCCAGTTGATGCAAAAAAGGATTTTAGAATAAACTCTGGCACATTGTCGGTCCTTATACACTTAACTTGTTTTTCAAATTGTACTCTGACAAAATTCACAAAATTAATAACCAATTGTGATGCTTCAGATTTGGTTTTCATAAAAAAAATCCAAGTGAATTTGCTCTTGCCATCCACCACAGTCAAAAAATACCTATGTCCTTCATTGGAAGGGACAGAAATAGGACCCCAGATATCCATATGAACTAAGTCAAAACAATCTTTTATTTTAGTTGTACTAAGATTAAAAAATAATTTCTTTTGTTTTGCAAAATGACATGAATTACAAGGAAATTTTGAAGCAATACAATCTATAAAAGGATAATACTTCTTCAGAAAAATCAATTTATGCATGGGTATGTGTCCTAATCTAAGATGCCAAATGTTGTTGTGCTCACTGTGTGAAGGTGTGGTGGGATGAGTAGTAGTCGTAGTTGCCGCCAATGAAGCTTGCTTTGTTGGAAGAGGGGGAAAGTGAGAGAATTCTGGTTCTCTACTCATTGTATATAACCCTTCTATACACTCAGCAATGCCAATCATTTTTGATGTGGATCTATCTTGTATCTCACAACACTTATCATTGATTAACAGTTGACAATGTAAGTTTGAGGTTAACTTTGACACAGATATCAGTTTAAAATCAAAAGAAGGAATGTATAAAATATTTTTGAGAAATTTTTTTTTAGAGAATGTGATTGTGCCAATGATGGTGCTAACAGTTTTGGTCCCATTTGGCAATATCACATTGATTGGATCAATATTTTGAAAACTTGCAAAATCTTTTAAATCAAAAGTCATATGATCTGTTGCACCAGAATCAATGACCCATAGTGCAGATTTTGGAGTGATAATGCTCATAATTCTCGCATTAAAATGTAATGCAATGGTTTTACCTGGAGTGGAAGTTTGAATGGAATTAGTCAAAATTTGATTTGTATTATGAGGTTGTTGCTGCACATTTTTGTCTTTGATCAACTCTAAGAAGGCAAATCTTTGCTCTGGAGTGAATCCAGATCTTGATATTCCAGTGTTCTCTTGGAGACAATTGAGTTGGGATTGTTTGTCACTGAGTATATCATCATGGCCCTCAGTGATCACGTGATTGATGGTGGTGGTGTTATGTTGCTGCCATTGATAGAAATGAGAAGAGTACCCATGCTTCTTATAGCATACATCTTCTTTGTGGCCTTACTTGTTGCAATGAGAGCAAGCCAATGTAGCTCCACGACCTCTGCAATGGGAGGATCTGTTTGCCATGTTTGCCATTTTAAGAAATAAATGAATCACAGAATAATAGGGATTCAGATCTTCTTCCTTCCAACTCGTTGATCGGAACAGCTATGTTCACCAAGAAAGAATCTTGCGAAATAGCCTCTCATCAAACTCTATTGAATGAGTTTGAAGGAAGAGGTAAGAATGGGGAAAGAAAATGTCGAAAGAAAAATTAGGGATAGAAAGAAAATGGCAAAATTGGATTGATCTCAATTCACAACTTTTTTTTTTAATAATTTGATTCACAACTTGGTTGCTCTCCACGCTCACCGCACCATGAAGAAAATCTCATGCCCTAAGCTGTTCAAGCTGTGATGTTGATGGTTTGATGAACCAGGAGGGATTAAGAGAGGGAGAGAAATAAGTTCTTCTCATTTTTGGAGAGAATGAAAAATCCCCTTAGAAAATATTTGTTTAGTTATTACACCTTATATACTATGTACTTTTTATGTACTCTCACTAAAAAATAATTACAATGGTAAACCTATTATTGATAAAGAAATAATCTAAGTAACAAAAGGATTTAGATGTCTCACATTTTAAAATATAAAAAACATTATTGTATTTTTAACATAATTATCAAAACCGAACTGTAATTAAACCGGTCAAATTATTGATTCACTAGTTCAATCAATGATTAACTAGTTGAACCATTTAAATTATAATTAACAAATATAAATTTTAAAAATATAATTTAATTTGTATATGTTAAATATTTAAAAAAAAAAAGACAAACGTAATAAGGCCAAGCTGCTGCAAATACAAGATGACCCAAGTTTGAACTTAAGGAGGAGCTTTCTTTTGTTAATTGTTGATTTGTAATCTTATTCTATTTTCACTTATTCTATCCAGTTTTTATCGATTTTCTTTTTTAAACGATCAAAATGTTAGACTAAACCGATTTAGAATATGATTCACTAATTTTTCAATTAAACCAGTCAATCCAATTCGATTTTAACAACTATAATTTTCAATTAGTCAATCATTTATTTGTTTTTCAGTTAAAAATTTTAAAATTTATTTATCTTTTTCTCAAAAAATAATTAACATATGAACTATGAAGTATTATTACTGGTAGTATTTAAGAGTATATTTAAAAAGATATAATTGGTGATTTTATTTTGAGATGAGACTCTTTAACTAATATAATTGTTATCCAATAAGTCTTACATTTTTATAAAAGAGGCTAAATCTTAAAAACTATTTTTCTCTTTAAGATTGATTTGGAAAGTATTTATAAAAGAGTCTAATTGAAACATTTTGAAGTTTTGGGCTTTTCTTCCATGCACTGTATTCATTATTTTGTTTTCTAATTTTGGAAGGAGAATCGATTAGAATGCTTCAATTTATTTATTTTATGCATTGAATGACTTTGTTGTTTCATACTACAAAAAGTGAGTTCAAGATTATGGGACTTGATGATGAAGATTTCAAGAAGTGGACCATTCATTTATCATTTTATGTTTGCAATCTCATTCTTCTTTGTAAGGCTAACAAGACTCAAGTATAATGGGTTTGGGGTATGAAACATGGACACTTTTTTATTGTGGTGTTTGTGTGTTGGATATACTTTTAGATACCACACTTATTGATATTTGTTTGATACGTGTATTTTCTTTGTTTAAACTGTATCATGATAAAAAAATAAAAAATTATTTTTCGGATACATTTGGACACACCTAAATACCATTATGTGTCAGTGTGTCCAACCTTACTCTTAATATATATTTTTAAAATGAGTTTAAAGTATATATTATTGATTATTAAAATAAAAAATATTTTAAATATTTTATATAATTAAAAAAGATATTAAAATAATTAAAAAATAATTTATATTTTAATATTAATAAAATACCAAAATATCATTACAATTTATCTAAAAAAAATATTTTATATTTTATATATATGTCGTGTTTCCGTGTCTTATAAGAATATTAAATTCATGTGTTTGCGTGTCCCATGTCATGTCGTATCCCGTATTCGTGTCAGTGTCCGTACATCATAGGTTTGGAGACTCTTAATATTTTTTTGTAGAGCTTCCAAGATGAGAGTTAATTTTGAGTAAGGGTGTTCATAGATCGGATCCGCATATCTGCAGTATTTATCCGAATCCGATCCGAAAATTGCGGATATAGATCCGATCTGCAAGGCTATCGGATCGGATCCGCACACTAATAGAATCAGATTGCGGATTTTATCCGCATATTCGCATATCCGCAAAAATAAATAAATAAATAAGTAAATATTCTTTTTATGTTTTATTTCAACTAATGATTATCATATATGTTGTATTATTTTATTTTTATTATTTAAGAAAAGTATGTTTAATATTATTTTAAAAGTAAACATGTTTAAAGGATATTTTATTATTATTTTTAAATAAAAATAAACTTTTAAAAAGTAATTTTATTTTTTGTGAATATATTCGATATCCGATCCGATCCGTGAATATGCGGATTGAGATCGGATCCAAGTTAAAAAAAATTGCGAATATTAAATGGATCTGATCCAATAATTTTAGTGCGAATTGGATCGAACTTTTGGTCATATCCGATTCGATTTGCGTTCACCCCTAATTTTCTGAAATTAAAGACGGTCCATTTGCTTAATGTTTCTAGGCAAAAGAGGGACGAAAGATTCACAAACATCTCCTCGATTTGTTTTGTTAATAATTTTGTAGTGTGTATTGGTGTTCTGCTTGGGTGATAGATTGACGAGAACTACTTATGGTTAAGATTCACCTTAGTGCATGGAGAAGTAAATTCCTTAATCAAGCTGGTTGTTTATGTTTGGAAAATCTATTATTGCTTAGTTTTATCCCAGTTTATCAAATGCACGATGGACTTTATTTTGCCAACAATAGTGAGTGATTCATAAAATAGATAGGCTTGGAAGGCAATTTGCGTAAAGTGGGCAAATGATTTCTCGAAGACTTGCTCTGATATCTTAGAAGGTGCTAACTTCTCCAAAAAAAATGGTACTTTAGCTGTCTGAAACATAAAATTGGCCAACATAACTCTCCTTGAGAAATTAATTAACAAATTTTTTATTAACTTGAGAAATTATAGGTCCAGCTCATGACAATAAAGTACTTAAAAGAGGGGATGATGTTCCATAATCGATTAGAAGCTGCTTCCACTGATGTTTGAAAATCAATTAGAAAATTTTTTGTATCATCTTTGAGAATGTTATGGTTGGTATATGGGTCTTTATCCTGAATTTTTTCTGGTTTCATCTATGGATGTAGCTTAACAATGTAAAAACTCTTACAATCTCTCTCTCTCTCTCTCTATATATATATATAAAATGAAAAAAGATGGTGCCTAGATTGACTTTTTACCATCATTCTTAAAGTTCTGAAGGATGATATTTATGGCTATGATCCCAACAAGCTCACATTGACTTTCGGACCTGGTAGAAGTGGAGAGCATTTTCTTCTCATACTTGTTCAACTAAGTAATGGATATTTGTGGTTATTTTAGAGTTATCAAAACGAGTCGTGACTTGCGAGTTGATTTCAAATCGCTCGCTAATGTTGTAAATATTTAAGGCTGACAGTTTTAATAAATAATACAAACTATCTATTATATCTATTTTATATTATCAATTTTATAACTCATGTTATTATTATATACACATTTTTTAGTTTTTTTATTTAGTTTCAAATTTTCATCATTTATCTTTTTAGTTTATATTTATTTTTAAATATTTATTACATATAATTTAGAGAGAATATTAATATTATAATTAATAATTAGAATCAAGATTTAATTATTTTTAAAAAATAATTTAGATTTAATTTTATAATTATTAATATAAATTTTTTTATATTAATATCTAATTATATTTTTATATATATAAAAGAGAAAAAAATTATTTTTAAATAACAAGTATAAAAGTTAATTATTTTTATTTGTGCAATAGATATAACACCTAATTAAATATAAAAATATACATATTAATTTTATTTTATGTTAATTTATTGTTTTGAGGCAAAAGTACATAGTACTATCAATTAGTCACTACTCACTGCCATTGTTCCTACAACAAAGTTAAGATGTGATATATATATAATAAATATGTATAATAAATAATAAATTTAAGAAGATTGAGTAATTAACTCATTCATCTATTTAAATTAATGTAAATATTTAAATTTTATTTTTTATATATAATAATTTATTAGTTGATAATAAATCTTTAATAAAAAATGGTTAGAAGATATTGTGATATATATATATATATATATATATATATATATATATATATACTTACAGATTTAAAATGCATTAAGCATATAATATAACCAATGTTCTGAAATCGCTGTTGGACTGTCGAACCGGTGGGGAACTGGTCGGTCGAACCGAACCAGAACTCGACCGATTTTCTGAAATTTGCTTAAAACGGCGCCGTTGGTTTGAGGAACCCTAACCCTTAACCAATACGGAAAACGCGCAGCACCCTCTTGCCCTCTCCTCTCTCACAAAGTCTCACTCAGCTACTCTCCTCCTTCCTCTCATTGAGCTCCTCCTCACTCCCTTACTTCCCTCTCTCTGGCCTCTGAACGACGCAGAGAAGAGAACTCAAACGTAGCTTGGAGGAAGCACCGAAGGAGCCCTCCATCTGGTCGCCGTTCTTCAACGTCCAGCCACCGGTGTCGTCCGCATTGCTAGAGCTTCGGCGCAACGTCGCCGTTGTTCGCCGCGTGTTTGCCTCCTTTTTGGCCAAGCTTCTGCCTCTGTTTTCTGACTGAGCCTTGTTCTGCCCTTTTTGGCCAACCCTTGTTCTGCCTTTGTTCGAGTTGCTTAGCCTTCTGTTCAGCCTTCCGCCGTTGTTCAACCATCTCCGTCGCGTTTTAAAGCTCCTCCCTCTCTCTGTACTGTTTGAATTTCAGAACTGCTCCATCCTAGGGTATTTTTTTCCTTCTTGTTCTCTCTTGTATTAATTATGTAGTTATAGTCATGGTTCTGAAAACCGGACCGGACTGGCCGGTTCAACCAGAATAACTGGGAACCAATTGCCTAGCCGGTCTGGGTAACCTCGAAAACCGAATGACAAAGAACCGGTAAAAAAACCGGTCGAACCGGCGGTTAACCGACAAACCGAAAAAACCGTCCGATTTTTTGGCGGTTTAGTGGTTTGGAAATTCAGATGCCAAACGATGTCGTTTTGGCTTTTTTTTTAAAAAAAAAAAATAAAAAAAATAGAAAGGCGTACGCGTAACCTAACCTAACCCTAATCCACTATGCGTCTATGCCACTGACCCCATTACCCCAATCAGCCAATCTCCCCTTTCTTCCCCCTTCACCCACCAAGGCCACTGATGAGCGGATAATTTATACGCTTTTTGACATTGTTTTTAGTATGTTTTTAGTAGGATCTAGTTACTTTTAGGGATGTTTTCATTAGTTTTTATGTTAAATTCACATTTCTGGACTTTACTATGAGTTTGTGTGTTTTTCTGTGATTTCAGGTATTTTCTGGCTGAAATTGAGGGACTTGAGCAGAAATCAGATTCAGAGGTTGAAGAAGGACTGCTGATGCTGTTGGATTCTGACCTCCCTGCACTCAAAGTGGATTTTCTGGAGCTACAGAACTCAAAATGGTGCGCTTTCAATTGCGTTGGAAAGTAGACATCCAGGGCTTTCCAGCAATATATAATAGTCCATACTTTGGCCAAGAATAGATGACATAAACTGGCGTTCAACGCCAGCTTCCTACCCAAATCTGGCGTCCAGCGCCAGAAAAGGAGCCAAAACCAGAGTTGAACGCCCAAACTGGCACTAAAACTGGCGTTCTACTCCAAGGAGGACTTCTACACGTGCCACACTTAAGCTCAGTCCAAACACACACCAAGTGAGCCCCGGAAGTGGATTTATACATCAATTACTTACTCATGTAAACCCTAGTGACTAGTTTATTATAAATAGGACCTTTTACTAGTCTTTTTGACCATCCTGGATTGTATTTTGATCCTGTGATCTCGTTTAGGGGGCTGGCCATATCGGCCATGCCTGGACCCTTCACTTATGTATTTTTAACGGTAGAGTTTCTACACTCCATAGATTAAGGTGTGGAGCTCTGCTGTTCCTCAAAGATTAATGCAAAGTACTACTGTTTTCTATTCAATTCTTCTTATTTCGCTTCTAAGATATCCATTCGCACCCAAGAACGTGATGAAGGTGATGATTATGTGTGACGCTCATCATCCTTCTCCCTTATGAACGCGTGCCTGACAAACACTTCCGTTCTACATGAAATAAGCTAGAATGAGTATCTCTTAGATCTCCTAACCAGAATCTTCGTGGCGTAAGCTAGAATGATGGCGGCATTCAAGAGAATCCGAAAGGTCTAAACCTTGTCTGTGGTATTCCAAGTAGGATTCAATGATTGAATGACTGTGACGAGCTCCTAACTCGCGATTGCAGGGCGTTAGTGACAGACGCAAAAGGATAGTAAATCCTATTCCAGCATGATCGAGAACCGACAGATGAATAGCCGTGCCGTGACAGGGTGCGTGAGCATATTATTCACTGAGAGGATAAGATGAAGCCATTGACAAGGGTGATGCCTCCAGACGATTAGCCATGCCGTGATAGGGCATTGGATCATTTTCCCGAGAGATGACCGAAAGTAGCCGTTGACAGTGGTGATGTATCACATAAAGCCAGCCATGGAAAGGAGTAAGACTGATTGGATGAAGATAGCAGGAAAGCAGAGGTTCAGAGGAACGAAAAGCATCTCCATTCGCTTATCTGAAATTCCTACCAATGATTTACATAAGTATCTCTATCCCTATTCTATTATTTAGTATTCGAAAACATCATTATCAATTTATATCTGCCTGACTGAGATTTGCAAGGTGACCATAGCTTGCTTCATACCAACAATCTCTGTGGGATTCGACCCTTACTCACGTAAGGTATTACTTGGACGACCCAGTGCACTTGCTGGTTAGTTGTATCGAAGTTGTGAACTATGATATTGGCACCATGTTCTTGGCGCCATTGCCAGGGAAAGAAAGAGCCATGAATTCTACATAATCAAAGCGTAATCACGATTGCGCGTACCAAGTTGCTCACGTTGCCAGGGATTGTTTGATCCTGGACATCACAATTTCGTGCACCAAGTTTTTGGCGCCGTTGCCGGGGATTGTTTGAGTTTGGACAACTGACGGCCCATCTTGTTGCTCAGATTAGGTAATTTTCTTTTCATTTTGTTTTCAAAAAAATCTTTCAAAAATAACTTCTAAAATTTTCTCATCTGTTTTCGAAAAAAAAAAAATTTTTAAAAATATTTTCAAAAATTTTATTCAAGATTTTTAAGAATGAATTCTAGTGTTTCATGAAGCATGTGAAGCCTGGCTGGTTGTAAAGCCATGTCTAAATTCTTTTGGACTGAGGCTTCCAAACCATCAGAGGTAAGTTACATACTTGATAAATGATGAGCAGCAATTTGTTATCAAGAGCAATATACTCTGGTGTTAAATGCTGAAGCTTGGCTGGCCATTGGCCATGTCTAGTGTTTTGGACTGGAGCTTTCTTTGAAAGCTTGGCTGGCTAGTGAGCCATGTCTAATTCCTGGACTGAAGCTTTAGACTAAGAATGCAAGATTCCTGGAATTCATATTAAAAATTTTGGAATCCTTATTTTCCCTTTTCAATAAATTTTCGAAAAAATCCAAAAAAATTAGAAAATCATAAAAATCAAAAATATTTTCTGTTTCTTGTTTGAGTCTTGAGTCATATCATAAGTTTGGTGTCACTTGCATATGCATCTTGCATTTTTTCGAAAATATCATGCATTCATAGTGTTCTTCATGATCTTCAAGTTGTTCTTGGTAAGTCTTCTTGTTTGATCTTGATGATTTTTTGTTTTGTGTCTTTTCATGTTTATCATATGCATTCTTGAATTCTTAGTGCGTAAGCATTAAAGAATTCTAAGTTTGGTGTCTTGCATGTTTTCTTTGCATTAAAAATTTTTCAAAAATATGTTCTTGGTGTTCATCTTGACATTCATAGTGTTCTTGGTGTTCATCTTGACATTCATATCATTCATGCATGCATTCATTGTTTTTATCTAAAAATTTCATGCATTGCATAATTTTCATGTTTTTCATAAAAATTTCAAAAATAAAAAAAATATCTTTCCCTTTTTCTCTCATCAAATTCGAAAATTGGATTGACTTTTTCAAAAATTTTTAAAATCAAATTGTTTCTCATGAGTCAAATCAAGTTTTCAATTTGAAAATCTTATCTTTTTCAAAATCTTTTTCAAAAATCAAATCTTTTTCAAAACTCTTAGTTATTTTCGAAAATTCCAAAAATATTTTTCAAAAATCTTTTTCTTATTTTTATACCAAAATTTCGAAAATAACATAAACAATTAATGTTTTGATTCAAAAATTTGAAGTTTGTTACTTGCTTGTTAAGAAAGATTCAAACTTTAAGTTCTAGAATCATATCTTATGAATTCTTATGAATCAAGTCATTAATTGAGATTTTAAAAAATCAAATCTTTTTCAAAACTAATTCCTATCATATCTTTTTAAAAATATCTTCTTATCTTATCTTTTTCAAAAATTTGATTTCAAAATATCTTCTCTAACTTCCTAACTTCCTATCTTTTCAAAATTTGTTTCAACTAACTAACTAACTTTTTGTTTGTTTCTTAACTTTTTCAAAACTACCTAACTAACTCTCTCTCTCTCATTTTCGAAAATATCTTCCCCCTTTTTCAAAATTTCTTTTTTAATTTATTAATTATTTTATTTTTTTTTTAAATCTTAATTTTCGAAAATCACTAACATTTTTCAAAAACTATTTTCAAAAATCACTAACTCCTTTTCAAAATTAATTTTCGAAAAATTCCCTCCTTCTCTCTCATCTTATTTTATTTATTTATTCATCTACTAACATCTCTTCCCCACATCATGACCAAATTCGAACCCCCTCTTCTATCTGTGTTCGAATTTCTTCTTCTTTTCTTCTACTAACAATAAGGAACCTCTTTACTGTGACATAGAGGATTCCTCTCCTTTTCTTTTTCTCTCCTCTTTCTTATGAGCAGGGACAGAGAAAAAGGCATTCTTGTTGAAGCTGATCCAGAACCTGAAAGGACTCTGAAGAGAAAATTAAGAGAAGCTAAATTACAACAATCCAGAGACAACTTGATTGAAAATTTCGAACAAGTAAAGGAAATGGCAGCCGAACCCAACAACAATGCAAGGAGAATGCTTGGTGACTTTACTGCACCTAATTCCAATTTACATGGAAGAAGCATCTCCATTCCTGCCATTGGAGTAAACAACTTTGAGCTAAAACCTCAATTAGTTTCTCTGATGCAGCAGAACTGCAAGTTTCACGGACTTCCATCTGAAGATCCTTTTCAGTTCTTAACTGAATTCTTGCAGATATGTGATACTGTTAAGACTAATGGAGTAGATCCTGAAGTCTACAGGCTCATGCTTTTCCCTTTTGCTGTAAGAGACAGAGCTAGATTATGGTTGGATTCTCAACCCAAAGACAGCCTGAACTCTTGGGATAAGCTGGTCACGGCTTTCTTAGCCAAGTACTTTCCTCCTCAAAAGCTGAGCAAGCTTAGAGATGATGTTCAAACCTTCAGACAGAAAGAAGGTGAATCCCTCTATGAAGCTTGGGAAAGATACAAACAGTTGACCAAAAAGTGTCCTTCTGACATGCTTTCAGAATGGACCATCCTGGATATATTCTATGATGGTTTATCTGAGCTATCAAAGATGTCACTGGACACTTCTGCAGGTGGATCCATTCACCTAAAGAAAACGCCTGCAGAAGCTCAAGAACTCATTGACATGGTTGCTAATAACCAGTTCATGTACACTTCTGAAAGGAATCCTGTGAATAATGGGACGCCTATGAAGAAGGGAGTTCTTGAAGTTGATACTCTGAATGCCATATTGGCTCAGAATAAAATATTGACTCAGCAAGTCAATATGATCTCTCAGAGTCTGCATGGAATGCAAGCTGCATCCAACAGTACTCAAGAGGCTTCTTATGAAGAAGAAGCTTATGATCCTGAGAACCCTGCAATAGCAGAGGTGAATTACTTAAGTGAACCTTATGGGAACACCTATAACTCATCATGGAGAAATCATCCAAATTTCTCATGGAAGGATCAAAAGCCTCAACAAGGCTTTAATTATGGTGGAAGAAACAGGTTTAACACTAATAAACCTTTTCCATCATCCACTCAGCAACAGACAGAGAACTCTGAACAAAATGCTTCTAATTTAGCAAACTTAGTCTTTGATCTATCCAAGGCCACTGTAAGTTTCATGAATGAAACAAGGTCTTCCATTAGAAATCTGGAAGCACAAGTGGGTCAGCTGAGTAAAAGGATCACTGAAATCCCTCATAGTACTCTCCCAAGCAATACAGAAGAGAACCCAAAAGGAGAGTGCAAGGCCATTGACATAAGCACCATGGCCGAACCTACAAGGGGAGTGGAGGACGTGAATCCCAAGGAGGAAGACCTCCTGGGACCATAGTTGTAAGAACCGGACCGGACCGGCCGGTTCGACCGGAAAACCGGTGAACCGGACCTATAACCGGTCCGGTTGAGTGCTGTAACCGGATAAGGAAGAGAGCCGTTTCGAACCGGGTTGAACCGGCCGGTTTTGATAAAAACCGGAAAACCGGCGGTTTCTGGTTAACCGACCGGTTCGGAAATGTTTTTTTTTTATTTTTTTTTCTTTTCCAAAACGACGTCGTTTTGGTTTATTTTAAAAAAAAAAAAAAAAAAAAAAAAAGAAAAGTCCTACGGCGCCTAAGCCCCCCACCCCAGTTTTCAGTTTTCACTTTCCCCTTTTCCCCCCAAGGCCCCAACCCTAACGGCGCCTAAGCCCCCCTCAGTCCCTCACCTCACTCACCCAGCCCCCAGCCCCCAGCCGCCCGCCGTCATCCTCGTCGTCTCACCGCCGGGCGCCGGTCTGAACTCTGAAGGAACCAACTCAACCAAGGGAGTAGGAACAGGACAGAGACAGAGACAGATACAGACCCGCGACGGCGCCACCCGCGAACTCGCCGTTGCCGCGAAGTCGCCGTTGCCGCCCAGTCGAAGTCGCCGTTCCATCGCCGTCGCCCTCGCCCAGTCGAACTCGCCGTTCCAGCGCCGTCGCCCTCGCCCAGTCGCAGTCGCCGTTCCAGCGCCGTCGCCCTCGCCCAGTCGAAGTCGCCGTTCCAGCGCCGTCGCCCTCGCCCAGTCGCCGTTGCTTTTCCGGTCGAACTCGCCGTTGCCTCACCCTTCTGCTCTGTGACTCTGTGAAACAGGTAAGCTCCAGTTGATTGTTCTGTAATATGCTTCTGCTAATCTGCTCTGTTCTGTAATATTTCTGTAATATTTCTGTAATATGCTTCTGCTCTGTTCTGCGCTAGAAGTTTAATGATTGTTTCTGTGAAAAATGCATTACACCCGCTCTGTTCTGTGAAAAACTTACTTTGTTTCTACACTTCTTGCTGACTTGCTGTTATGAATATGAATATGCTTGTTGAAATTGTTAAGCTGAATATCCTTGTTGAAACTTGAAAGCTTGAAATATGAAATTGTTGAATATGCTTATTGAAATTGTTAAGCTGAATATCGTTGCTGACTTGTAAGTTGTAAATTTGTTGTTTACTTGTTTTGTTGATTTGTACTGGAAATATGAAACTGTTGAATTATATGCTTGATTTGAAATTTGAATCTATGAAATATGAATATGTTTGTCTTGCTGAATAGGGAATTTAACTATTTAAGCATTTAAGGTTGCTGTCTTGGTGAATAGGGAATAGGAACTAGGGAATTTACTAATTTAGGATTGTTATTGTTTTATAATTTTGCGGTTTTGCTACTCCATATTCTTTTAGAATGTCTGCTGCGAATACACCATCAGAAACACCATCTTCGCAAGAACAAGGATCAACTGCTGATGCATCAATCGGAACCCAAAAAAACAATAATAGAGCAAAAAACGATCCTGCATGGGGTCATTGTAAACAAGTTGTGGAGTCTGGAAAAACAATTCTGCTATGCATATATTGTGAGAAGCTTATTAGGGGTGGAGGAATTCATCGGTTTAAGCTTCATTTGGCTGGAAAAGGAGGAGATGTTGAGTCTTGTCGAAAGGTGCCAGCTGCAGTGAGACACCAATTCCATGAAAGTATTGAAGAGCTTCGAAGCAAGAAAAGAAAAACTCAAGAACAATATGCCGAAAGTTATAATGCTTGTGATGATGTTGAAAGAGAATTTGATGAGATCGAACGTAATGAGATGCAACAACAACAAAAATCCAGGGTTCCAACACCTAACTCTAGAAAAGGAAAACAAGTCAAAGGTTTACAATCCTATTTTCCACCGGCAACAACACCCGGAGCTCAACCAAGTATCAAAAGCGTTCTTCAAAGCAAAGAAATTGTGGAGAAGTGTGATATTGCTATTGCGAAATGGATGGTGGATGCCTCTGTTCCATTTAATGCGGTTAATTCAGCTTACTATCAGCCAATGATTGATGCTATTGCAAGCATGGGTGCAGGGTATAAAGGGCCAAGTTATCCAAGAGTCCGTGGGTATTTGTTGAGTAAATTAGTTGAGGATGTGAGGAAAATGATTGATGGTTATCGTGAGATTTGGAAGCAAACTGGATGCACTATTATGGCCGATGGATGGACTGATCGTTGTAGGCGTACTTTGATTAATTTTTTAGTTTATTGTCCTAAAGGAACTGTTTTTCTAAAGTCGGTTGATGCTTCTAATATCTCAAAAACTGCTGAAAATTTGTTTAAGTTGTTTAGGGATGTTGTATTGTTTGTTGGTCCTGAAAATGTTGTGCATATTGTAACGGACAATGCTGCAAACTATGTTGCTGCGGGAAGGTTGTTGGAGGCTGAGTTTCCTAAATTATATTGGTCCCCTTGTGCAGCTCATTGTGTTAATCTGATGTTTCAAGATATTGGGAAGTTGCAAGAAGTGAGTCAAACTGTGTCACAAGCTTCACTGATCACTAAGTATATCTATAATCATTGCTATCCACTGTTCTTGATGAGAAAGTTTACAGGTGGGCGGGAAATACTTCGTCCAGCTCCAACTCGGTTTGCTACTAATTTCATTGCTTTGCAAAGTATTTTAGCTCAAAAGGATCCTTTGAGAGCTATGGTGACTTCTAGAGAATTTACAAGCTCGGCTTACTCCAAAGAAGCCAAAGCTAAGAAATTCGTGGATCAAGTCTTGGATTCTAAATTTTGGAGTCAATGCACTGATATTGTTAAGCTTACTGAGCCACTTGTTCGTGTTTTACGTATTGTGGATAGTGAAGACAGACCTGCCATGGGTTTTCTTTATCAAGCTATTTATAAGGCTAGAGAAGAAATGGTGAAGAGGTTTCAGAAAAGAAAGAAGGTTGTTGATCCTTATTTGAAGATTTTGGATACCCGTTGGGATGCACAACTTAAGAAAAATCTTCATGCCGCTGGTTATTGGTTAAATCCAGCTTTTCGATTTAATGCTGGAGAATTTGAAAAGCACAAAGAAACGATTTCTGGCTTGTTGGATGTCATTGAGAAATATGCTTATGATGATCCTGTACTGAATTCTAAGCTGACAAGTGAGAAGAGGATCTTTAAGAATGCTGAGAAAGATTTTGGAAGACCCTCTGCAATACGTGAACGAACCACTGTTATGCCAGGTGAAATTTCTTCATAAATTTGGTCTTTTACTATTGTGATGTATTAATTATGTGATATTATGATTGTGATAAATTATTTATCTGTTTTTTTATGTTAAGATCAATGGTGGGAATCTTATGGTTGTGGAGCCCCAAATTTGCAAAAGTTGGCTATTCGTGTTTTAAGCCAGACTTGTAGCTCTTCAGGTTGTGAGCGTAACTGGAGTATTTTTGAACACATTCACTCAAAGAAGAGGAATCGGTTAGAGCATCAAAAACTTAATGATCTTGTTTATGTTCATTACAACTTAAGGTTACAACAAAGGTACTTTTTTTATTGTTTTAAGTTGAAAGCATTATTTTAAAATCTTAATCATCACATGAGTAACGAAATATATTGATAACATAGGAACCAAATGAGAAACCAAGTTTATGATCCAATTTGTCTTGATGCATTTGAGGATCATTCGGAATGGATACTGGAAGATTCACCACCATTTTTAACTCCTGAAGAAATTGATGCTTTACGAAATGATCTTGCAAATATGTCTCTTCAATCACCTTTAGATGATTTAGGTATGCTTTTATTTATTTATGAATTTTGATCAACTATGATTTTTGTATGCCTTATAACATGTTTTATATTATTTTTTATCTTGATTTGTGAAACATTATCTATAATGCTAGATCAATTGGATTTGGAAGATGATCGGGATGAAGATGGAGCTAATAATTCTGTGGAAAATGCAAATCAAAATGAAACCAATCAGGATGTAGCTCCACATTTGTCAGATGAAGAGCAACTTGCCGACTTTGAAATCACTCCTTGGATTTAGTTTATGAATTGTTATCCATATTGTGTTTAATTAAGATACTAATGTACTAGTACTAACTACTTTCATGTTTATCTTTGTATTAGTTATATTTAGACTTTGAAACTTGGTTGTTTTTAAAATGTTGGTGAAGAACTAACGATATGTATTTTGAATTTATTAATTTTATGACTATTTTTAGTATTTTATATTTTTTATTTATGTGAAACCGGTTTTATCGGTTCAACTAGCGGTTTATCGGTTGAACCAATAAACCAGTGAACCAGTGACCTGACCGGTTCGATTACCGGTCCGGTTCTTACAACTATGCCTGGGACGTCCAGTGATCAATAAGGAGCCTCCCTCTGGGGAACCAAAGGACTCTGAGGCTCATCTAGAGACCATAGAGATTCCATTGAACCTCCTTATGCCCTTCGTGAGCTCTGATGAGTATTCCTCTTCAGAAGAGAATGAGGATGTTACTGAAGAGCAAACTGCCAAGTTTCTTGGTGCAATCATGAAGCTGAATGCCAAATTATTTGGCATTGATACTTGGGAAGTTGAACCTCCCTTGTTCATCAATGAACTAAGTGATCTGGATCAACTGATATTACCTCAGAAGAGACAGGATCCTGGAAAGTTCATAATACCATGTACCATAGGCACCATGATCTTTAAGGCTCTGTGTGACCTTGGTTCAGGAATAAACCTCATGCCCCTCTCTGTAATAGAGAAACTGGGAATCTATGGGGTGCAAGCTGCTAAAATCTCACTAGAGATGGTAGACAGCTCAAGAAAACAGGCTTATGGACAAGTAGAAGATGTATTAGTAAAGGTTGAGCGCCTTTACATACCTACTGATTTCATAGTCCTGGATACTGGAAAGGAAGAGGATGAATCCATCATCCTAGGAAGACCTTTCCTGGCCACAGCAAGAGCTGTGATTGATGTTGACAGAGGTGAAATAGTCCTTCAATAGAATGAGGACTCCCTTGTGTTTAAAACTCAAGGATCTCCCTCTGCAACCATGGAGAGGAAGCAGAAAAAGCTTCTCTCAAAGCAGAGTCAACCAGAGCCCCCACAGTCAAACCCTAAGTTTGGTGTTGGGAGGCCACAACCAAACTCTAAGTTTGGTGTTGAACTCCCATATCCAAACTCTAAGTTTGGTGTTGGAGAGTCTCAACAAAGCTCTGCACATCTGTGAGGCTCCATGAGAGCCCACTGTCAAGCTATTGACATTAAAGAAGCGCTTGTTGGGAGGCAACCCAATGTTTATCTAATTCTTATTTTTATTGTTTTTCATGTTTTCTTAGGTTCATGATCATGTGGAGTCACAAAATAAATATAAAAATTGAAAACGGAATCAAAAATAGCAGAAGAAAAATCACACCCTGGAGGAGCATCTGTCTGGCGTTCAGCGCCAGAACAGAGCATGGTGCTGGCGCTGAACGCCCAAAATGGCCACCAACCTGGCGCTGAACGCCCAGAGTTGGGTACAAAGGCATTTTTACATGCCTAATGGGTGCAGGGATGTAATTCCTTGAACACCTCAGGATCTGTGGACCCCACAGGATCCACTCAGGATCTGTGGACCCCACAGGATCCCCACCTACCTCCACTCACTTCTTCTCACCACTCTCTTTCACACAACCCCAAAAACACTCTTCCCCAAAAAACCCTTCACCAATCACCTCAAACTCTCTTCCCCATCACCTCTTCACCACTCACATCCATCCACTCTTTCCCATAAACCTACCTCATAAACCCCACCTACCTTCAAAATTCAAAACCAATTTCCCACCCAAACCCACCCATATGGCCGAAACCTTTCCCCCCTCCCTTCCCTATATAAAGCCCTCCATTCTTCATCAAATTCACACAACACACCCCTCTACACCCTTCTTGGCCGAAACCTTCCCACTTTCCCTCTCCCCCATTTCTTCTTCTTCATCTATTCTTTCTTTTATTGCTCGAGGGCGAGCAAAATTCTAAGTTTGGTGTGGTAAAAGCATAAGCTTTTTGTTTTTCCATTACCATTGATAGCACCTAAGACCGGAGAATCCTCTAGAAAGGGGAAAGGGAAGACAAAAGCTTCCACCTCCGAGTCATGGGAGATGGAAAGGTTCATCTCCAAAGCCCATCAAGACCACTTCTATGATATTGTGGCCAAGAAGAAGGTTATCCCTGAGGTCCCTTTTAAACTCAAAAGAAATGAGTATCCGGAGATCCGACATGAAATTCAAAGAAGAGGTTGGGAAAGTTCTAACAAATCCCATCCAACAAGTCGGCATCCTAATGGTTCAAGAGTTCTATGCCAATGCATGGATCACCAAGAACCATGATCAAAGTAAGAACCCGGATCCAAAGAACTATGTTACAATGGTTCAGGGGAAATACTTGGATTTTAGTCCGGAAAATGTGAGGTTGGCGTTCAACTTGCCAAACATGGAAGAGAACGCACGCCCCTACACAAGGAGAGTCAACTTTGATCAAAGGTTGGACCAAGTCCTTATGGACATATGTGTAGAAGGAGCTCAATGGAAGATTGACTCCAAAGGCAAGCCGGTTCAACTAAGAAGATTGGACCTCAAGCCTATAGCTAGAGCATGGTTGGAGTTTATTCAATGTTCAATCATTCCCACTAGCAACCGGTCTGAAGTCACTATAGACCGGGCCATCATGATCCATAGCATCATGATTGGAGAAGAGGTGGAAGTTCATGAGATTATACCTCAAGAACTCTACAAGGTGGCTGACAAGTCCTCCACCATGGCAAGGTTAGCCTTTCCTCACCTCATTTGCCACCTATGCAATTCGGCTGGGATTGACATAGAGGGAGATATCCTCATTAAAGAGGACAAGCCCATCACTAAGAAAAAGATGGAGCAAGCAAGAGAGCCCATTCATGGAGCTCAAGAGGCGCAAGAAGCTCATTACCATGAGATCCCGGAAATGCCTCAAATGCACTTTCCTCCACAAAATTATTGGGAGCAAATCAACACCTCCCTAGGAGAATTGAGTTCCAATATGGGACAACTAAGGGTGGAACATCAAGAGCACTCCAGCTTCATGAAATAAGAGAAGATCAAAAAGCAATGAGGGAGGAGCAACAAAGACAAGGAAGAGACATAGAAGAACTCAAGGACATCATTGGTGCCTCAAGAAGGAAACGCCACCATCACTAAGGTGGATTCATTCCTTGTTCTTGCTTTCTCTGTTTTTCGTTTTCTATGTTATGTGCTTATCTATGTTTGTGTCTTCATTACATGATCATTAGTAGTACTAACTATGTCTAAAAGTTATGAATGTCCTGTAAATTCATCACCTCTCTTAAATAAAAAAACTGTTTTAATTCAAAAGAACAAGAAGTACATGAGTTTCGAATTTATCCTTGAACTTAGCTTAATTATATTGATGTGGTGACAATGCTTCTTGTTTTCTGAATGTATGCTTGAACAGTGCATATGTCTTTTGAAGTTGTTGTTTAAGAACGTTAAATATGTTGGCTCTTGAAAGAATGATGACTAGGAGACATGTTATTTGATAATCTGAAAAATCATAAAAATGATTCTTGAAGCAAGAAAAAGCAGCAAAGAACAAAGCTTGCAGAAAAAAAAAAACAATAGGCGAAAAAAAAATAGAAAGAAAAAGAAAAAGCAAGCAGAAAAAGCCAAAAGCTCTTAAAACCAAGAGGCAAGAGCAAAAAGCCAATAACCCTTAAAACCAAAAGGCAAGGGCAAATAAAAAGGATCCCAAGGCTTTGAGCATCAGTGGATAGGAGGGCCTAAAGGAATAAAATCCTGGTCTAAGCGGCTAAACCAAGCTGTCCCTATCCATGTGCTTGTGGCGTGTAGGTGTCAAGTGAAAACTTGAGACTGAGTGGTTAAAGTCAAGGTCCAAACCAAAAAAAGAGTGTGCTTAAGAACCCTGGACACCTCTAATTGGGGACTTTAGCAAAGCTAAGTCACAATCTGAAAAGGTTCACCCAATTATGTGTCTGTGGCATTTATGTATCCGGTGGTAATACTGGAAAACAAAGTGCTTAGGGCCACGGCCAAGACTCATAAAGAAGCTGTGTTCAAGAATCATCATACTGAACTAGGAGAGTCAATAACACTATTCGAAATCTGAAGTTCCTATAGATGCCAATCATTCTGAACCTCAATGGATAAAGTGAGATGCCAAAACTATTCAAGAGGCAAAAAGCTATAAGTCCCGCTCATATGATTAAAGCTCTGTTTCATTGATAGTTTGGAATTTATAGTATATTCTCTTCTTTTTATCCTATTTGATTTTCAGTTGCTTGGGGACAAGCAACAATTTAAGTTTGGTGTTGTGATGAGCGGATAATTTATACGCTTTTTGACATTGTTTTTAGTATGTTTTTAGTAGGATCTAGTTACTTTTAGGGATGTTTTCATTAGTTTTTATGTTAAATTCACATTTCTGGAATTTACTATGAGTTTGTGTGTTTTTCTGTGATTTCAGGTATTTTCTGGCTGAAATTGAGGGACTTGAGCAGAAATCAGATTCAGAGGTTGAAGAAGGACTGCTGATGCTGTTGGATTCTGACCTCCCTGCACTCAAAGTGGATTTTCTGGAGCTACAGAACTCGAAATGGCGCGCTTCCAATTGAGTTGGAAAGTAGACATCCAGGGCTTTCCAGCAATATATAATAGTCCATACTTTGGTCAATAATAGATGACGTAAACTGGCATTCAACGCCAGCTTCCTACCCAAATCTGGCGTCCAGCGCCAGAAAAGGAGCCAAAACCAGAGTTGAACGCCCAAACTGCACTAAAACTGGCGTTCAACTCCAAGGAGGACTTCTACACGTGCCACACTTAAGCTCAGTCCAAACACACACCAAGTGGGCCCCAGAAGTGGATTTATACATCAATTACTTACTCATGTAAACCCTAGTGACTAGTTTATTATAAATAGGACCTTTTACTAGTCTTTTTGACCATCCTGGATTGTATTTTGATCCTGTGATCTCGTTTAGGGGGCTGGCCATATCGGCCATGCCTGGACCCTTCACTTATGTATTTTTAACGGTAGAGTTTCTACACTCCATAGATTAAGGTGTGGAGCTCTGCTGTTCCTCAAAGATTAATGCAAAGTACTACTGTTTTCTATTCAATTCTTCTTATTTCGCTTCTAAGATATCCATTCGCACCCAAGAACGTGATGAAGGTGATGATTATGTGTGACGCTCATCATCCTTCTCCCTTATGAACGCGTGCCTGACAAACACTTCCGTTCTACATGAAATAAGCTAGAATGAGTATCTCTTAGATCTCCTAACCAGAATCTTCGTGGCGTAAGCTAGAATGATGGCGGCATTCAAGAGAATCCGGAAGGTCTAAACCTTGTCTGTGGTATTCCAAGTAGGATTCAATGATTGAATGACTGTGACGAGCTCCTAACTCGCGATTGCAGGGCGTTAGTGACAGACGCAAAAGGATAGTAAATCCTATTCCAGCATGATCGAGAACCGACAGATGAATAGCCGTGCCGTGACAGGGTGCGTGAGCATATTATTCACTGAGAGGATAAGATGAAGCCATTGACAAGGGTGATGCCTCCAGACGATTAGCCGTGCCGTGACAGGGCATTGGATCATTTTCCCGAGAGATGACCGAAAGTAGCCGTTGACAGTGGTGATGTATCACATAAAGCCAGCCATGGAAAGGAGTAAGACTGATTGGATGAAGATAGCAGGAAAGCAGAGGTTCAGAGGAACGAAAAGCATCTCCATTCGCTTATCTGAAATTCCTACCAATGATTTACATAAGTATCTCTATCCCTATTCTATTATTTAGTATTCGAAAACATCATTATCAATTTATATCTGTCTGACTGAGATTTGCAAGGTGACCATAGCTTGCTTCATACCAACAATCTCCGTGGGATTCGACCCTTACTCACGTAAGGTATTACTTGGACGACCCAGTGCACTTGCTGGTTAGTTGTATCGAAGTTATGAACTATGGTATTGGCACCATGTTCTTGGCGCCATTGCCAGGGAAAGAAAGAGCCATGAATTCTACATAATCAAAGCGTAATCACGATTGCGCGTACCAAGTTGCTCACGTTGCCAGGGATTGTTTGAGCCTGGACATCACAATTTCGTGCACCAGCCACCATTGCCACCGCCCACCAAGCTCCAGATTCCAGAAACCACCGAGCCACCCACAGCCATCCACAGCAGCAGCGCTCCTCATTCGCCACCCAAACCAATCCACAGCAGCCCGACCACCACCGCGTTGAGCCCGCCTCCTCGTCGCCGAACGTCGCCGAGCTCGCCGAGCCCGCCTCCTCATTCGCCGGTAAGACTCTGTTCTTGTCTTCTTGATTTTGAACTTGCTTCCTTCTGAATTCTGACCTCGCCTGTTCTGTTTGAAAAAAAAAATAAATAAATAACAGGGTATCTGAGTTAAAAAAAAAACATATGAATCCAGTTAAATATGCTTCAGGTTCAATCTGTTTTTCAAGTCGTGTTGAGTCTCGAACACTTTTATTACCCTTTCAATCTGTTTGCTGCTTCTGAATATGTTCTGATCTTGATTTTTGTTTTTGATTTTCTATGCTGCATGTTCTGTTTGCTGCTTCGGTTTGCTGCTTCATGAATATTTTTGTTGCTTCTGAATGGAAATAGTTTGAAATTTTTATTTTACCTGAATCAGTTGATTTCTGTGACTGTCAAGGTGCATGAACAAATTACATACATTATGAACAGTGTCAATTATCTAGGCAGCAAAATTTATCTTTCATATACATGACCAAATGAAGCTCATATATACCTGTATGTTGACATAATCTTCTGTGTCATCAATATATTCATGCATATACAAACAGTATCATGATCATGATGAATATTTTTTCCTCCAACAACAAGTTCACCTACAACTGCGACAACCACACCTTCAACTTCCTCGTCCATAATGGCTTCATTCGGTTTCTCTGGTTTTCTCTCTAGATCTGTTTCCTCTGATTCAATTTTGTATATATATGTATACATTTTTGTGTAAATTGTGTTGTTTTGAATTTGATTTGTTTTGTTTGAATGGTGCAATACTGAAATTGATCTGATTTTGAAACTTTAATTAAAATAAAAAAAAGAAACTGATGATCCTCTTCTGAGCTCACTGTCACCACCGTCATTCCTCCCTCGTCGTGTCTCCAGTAAGTCGCTGCTTCTTTAGTTTTGATTTCTAAGATTCTGGCTTCTGAGTTGATTTTTTGTACTAGATTCTGAATAGGAATTGTGTTCTGAGTTGGGTTGTTCCTTAATGTGAGTCTGAATTTAATTTGAATTGTTTCACTTAGTTTTTCTGTTTCTGGATTTGGAGGTTGAGTTGTCTGTAACTCTGTATTCTGAGTTTTTGTTGTTGAAAAGCATTGAATTTGTTGAATCTAGTTAGGGTTTGGTTAGTTATAAGAGGCTTGTTGCACAATAAAAAATTTCATTAATGTGTTATTCAATTGAATTGTATATTGGCAGCCCAAAAAGGGATAATTGAATTGTATAAGAGAATTGATGTTAAATAATTAGCCTTAGGCTTGACAATGTTGCCTGCAAGATCTTTAATTTTTTGCAGCTTGAGTGGAAATTCTGCCTCAGTTAGTTGTTTTAAAGTTATCAATAAATTTAACTCAATCTGAATATTATCAATGAACTTTTCATCTTTAATTTTTTTTATATCTTAAATTCTATTAAATTTTTTTTACTTAAAAATTCATGAATTTTAATGAATTTAAATATATAAAATTATATATTAAATTTTTAATAATTTTATTTAATATTTAATTAAACCGGTTGAACTCCAGTTGAACCACTGAACCAGTGAACTAATCGCCTCACTGGTTCATTGACCGGTCCGATTCTCGCAACCTTGGTACTTTGTATTTTGTGGTGCTTAAAGGACAAGTTCTATGAAAAAATTGTCAACAATTACAAATTTGTAAATATGATTTTTTATTATAAATCCGTAATGAAGCAGATAGCTATTTTTTTTTATTCCTGCTACTAGTGTTAAATAACAATAACAATGAATTAAAAGGGGATCAAAATTTCTTTCTATACCTATGTAAGACGTAACACCAACCATTATTCACACGGATATTATTTCATCCTAAAACAAATTAATAATTAATTAATTATCATTTAAAATATACAAAATAATAATTAAAATTAAATACTATCCATTTAAATTAATAAACAAAATTTTGAATATAAAAATTTAAAATTTGATAATTTAAATTATATCTATTTAAATAAATTTATAAAAAATATCATTTTAAAATATTTTTAATTTAAACATAGTTTCTCAATTTAAAATAGACTTTCAAAAATTATATTTAAACTCAAAATACTACGATTTAAATTTTTCAATTTATTTAATTTAAAAATAAAAAGAATTAAATTTAAAAATTAAATAACTAAAAAAATATTCTTTTTTAAAAAAAATAAAAACTATTAATTTTTTATTTGAGAAAAAATATTTTTAGTGAATTTTAGGATAACAATAAATATGATAAAATTTAAGGTCCATCCAAATTCTATCCATAAATTTAAACTTTTTAATTTAAATTTTATTTACGCTCTAAATTTTTCAACTCCACCCAAAATTGAGCAAATAAGAACCAATCATAAAAGGGTTCATCTACGGTAAAGTTGTATTTTTGTACAAATTTACAGATTTTTGTCTTTTTTAAATCTGCTGGGATACGTGTTGTTTCTGTGAGGTAGCTCTCAGAAAGTTGGAAAAGGGCTGGCTGAGCCGGTTAGATAAGTCAGCTGAGAACGGGGTATGCGTTGCACAAGGTCCCGTTAGTGCCGTTGTTGGACCTTGAGGTTTGACCCAAAAAAGAGTGGGGGTAGACAAGGTAGTCGTTGCTGTGGATCAAACCCAAAGGGAGAATATTCAAAAAAAAGAAAACAAAATGCTGAGAACGTAAAAATAATTTACTTCCCACAATCTTCTAAGACAAAATGGATTAATAACACAACTGGGGCCCAGAAAAAAAAAAATTCGACCCAATATTAAAAACGGCTTAAATAGTTTTGCTGTTGTTTTAAGACATTATTAAAGATAATAATAATAAAATAATTATAATAGGTCTTTTTCTAAAAAAAATGCAAACAGTTATTTTCTATAAATAAAAAAAATAAAACACTAGTTGTAAATACAGTTAAAACAGTATGTTTCTGTAATTTTTAACAATTAATATTTAAAATTAAATACATAATTATTAAAAAAAAAATTTTAATAAAAATAATCATATATAAAAAATTATAAAAGATAAAATTTGTCTTTATTTGAAATAGAAGTTTTTCTTATGTCTTAAACCTTTATTTATAGGCTAAATTTTTGCCTTTTTAAATCTCCAAAACTTATAACACGATAAAATCTCTCTAATTATTATATTTTAAAGTTAAATTTTTTTACTTTTCCTCAAGTAGTAGAGTTACGATGGTTACAAGGATCAAAGCCTACATCTGCTTTCAACAAAATTATTGATGAAAAAAAATTAACGAAACGTAATAACCAAAAATGGTATCTGTACAAAAAAAAAAATCAAATTTTCTACTAAGAATGATTTTTTTTTCTCTCTCTTATAATTTGTTACGATTACTTTTATCGAAATAATTTTTTATAATCATGTTTATAATTATATAACATACCTTTATTAAAACAACACAGAAATAATGTTTTCATTATACTTATAATTATTATTTCCATTTTTATAAAATGTTTTGTTATAATTATTTTTACAAAGTAATATCTTACAATTATTTTACTAACCTGATCTTCTTGTAATTAATTTTATTTTTACTATTCTTAATAATTTCTGAAATAACGTCAAAATTATTTTTATTTTTAAAAAAAAACTTCTTGTGATAATTTACATTATTATTCTTGCTATTATAACTTTCTCTATAATTTTCTTCTCGCAGTTTTAAAAAGGTTACACTTCTCTCCTATAGTTTTTCAAAGTCAAATATTAAACTAACACCAACAGACAAAATAACATTTAGATGTTAGGTTCTCACAACTAAAAAAAAATTCATTACAACGCAATCATTTTCGTAAAAATAGTAACAACAATTATTATAAAATAAGTTCGGTGTTATTGTTGAAATTATTCAAAACAATAATGATAGAAATTAATAAAAAATAAAAATAAATATAAAAACAAAATAAATATGATAAATTATTCCTTCAAAATTAAAATAATAATCTTATAATTATTATAAATATAATCAACAAATTTATGTTCGTGATATTTAATTTTTTTGATATTTCTCTATAATGTTTAAAATAATTAAAACAAATGATTTTAATAAAAATAATCAGAAAAAATTATAACAGAAAGAGAATTGCTGTTGGTCATAGATTTATTTTGCCATGTGTCGGTAAAGGTGTTTGCGGTGCGGTTTGATTCGGTTTTAAGGAACAGAGTCATCCGATCCGAACGCTTAATTTTCGTTCTATCACGAGTATGTTTATTTTCTTTTTATATTAGAAAACCTATTATTTTTAATTTTAATAATTTATCATGCAGTTTATCGATAACAGACTATTATATACTTCAAGTATTTATTAGAAATTAATATACATATGTTATACAAGTATGAAAAGAACAAATAACTGACTTTATGATTGTTGTTGAATAAAAACATAAATAATTTAACAACGAGCGATATTATCATTCAAATTAAAATAGGTTAAATACAGGAAAACAATTTGATGAACGACAAGTATATATATTATAGTTTGCACATACGTTATTCAGAAATAAGACATGGGGACGAAACCAAGTTCACACATCTCGGGTAAGTTTGGCTTTCAAGCGATTTGGTTAGACCGGGCTTACCTACTTTGACTGCTTTTTGACCGGAGCACTCCGGAATTGACCGGTTAGTTCCGGTTCTGTACCTTATGGGACCCAAAAAGGGGACTGAACTAATTTTAAATTCGGTTCACCTGTTTTTCGGTCAAACCGGCCTGTCCAGTGCGGTTTTATTAACTATTCTGACACACCAACAAAGTTATTGGTAAAGGGTCTGGCTGTAAGGAAACCATAGTTATTTGAACCGGACTGGACCAGCCGGTTCAAGCAAAAAACTGATGAACCGGAAGCATATTCGCTCTGACCCGATATTTAGACCGTACAACGTTACCAACCGAAACGAAACAGTCAGGCCCGGATTTAACCGGTGAAGCTAGCTGAGGACCGCTCTTACCGAACCGCTTGAAATTAAACTTTCACGAAACGTGTGGCGTGGGGTTCCACCCCCTGTCTTCATAGAAAAAGAGCATCTTTCATAACCACTGAGCTATCATGCACCTTACTAACATATATACAAATTATAATACATCTAGGTATGTTTCATCAAATAGTTTACTTCGATTTAACTTATTTTAATCTTACTCATAAAGTCAGTCATTCTTAAATTAATTATACTTTTATTTACCAATGTTAACAAAGTCACCTATTTTTTCTTTTCATAATAATAAAATATTCATTAACATTATTTTTTAAGTAAATACTTATAATATATAATATATAATAGTATAATATATATAAACCAATTAACAAATTATTAAAATTTTAAAATAATAGTTTTTTTATATGTAAAAACAAATTAAAAAAATTTACGATGGAATAAACTTCACAAAAAACTTATTGTTCATGCTCTGTATTATTTTAGAATAGCTACATATTCAAAAAATATTAGTGAAATTAGGTATTTTAAAATGTAATTTTAAATTTTTTAGTATTTTCTATTTTTTTTTCTTATAGTGCAGGGCCAATCAGTTCAACCAGTTACCCACCGGTTGAACCAATAACCAATTGACCCGGTGGTTTGACCGATCCTATCACCGGTTCGGTTATGATAACTATGAAAGAAACAATTACTTACTACTAACACAATAATATTTTGAACACTTTAGGGGTTATTATGGGTGTACATGGCCCGGCCCGGCCCGAAAATCCGGTCCGGCCCCAAACACTTTAAGGGCTAATTTAGTGTGATTTTATCGGGTCTAGGGCCGGGTAAGGGTCTCAAAAATAGACCCGGTCATTATTTCGGGTAGGGTCCGGTCCATAGCTCGGGTCACCCGAACTCGGCCCGATGGCCCGTTCATCACACACAATTAATATTCCGTGTTATTAGTCATGGATGATGGCTACTCTTATATGGAATTTAACTATTGTCAAAGTTAATACTTTGTGTTATTAGTCATTATAACATTATAAGTTAATGTTTTACGTTTAAAATGCATAAGACTTTAGACCTCCGGTCTATATTTCGGGTCAGGTCTGAGTTAAGCAAACCCCGGTGTGGCCTGACCCATGTACACCCCTAACGATTATCCGCCTTTAAATAACCGAGAAAACCGACCGAGCCGATCCGCTATCGGTTCTATTTGGTTCGGTTGTCCGTAAAGCAGCAACCAAAATGGTTGCCATTAGCTCATTCTTGTACATGCCGGCTCAATTTTTCATAGGTTCAAAATCGACGCAAACCGAATCGATAACACCGCTAGAACTAACGTCCATCTTCTTCACCATTTTAGTAAATACATTGAGAAAAGATCTTTTTTTTTTATCAAAATAATGGCACCCAAACAAATACAAAATCTACTTCTCATTTTAGTAAATACACATAACTCAAAAATAATTCATTTTTCCAAAAAAGTAACCATAAAAAATTTTAAACTAAATTAATATGAAAACTATCCATTGGAATACACATAACTCACAGCATTTAGGCACATTTTTAATTTTTCTATTTTATCTCCATTGGATTATATTTTATTCTATTGTATTTTCCTTTTGATTTAGTAACTTTATTATAACCCCATGGGTGTTGCAATTACACTCTACGGGCAGTTACCCTTTTGGCCCGTCTCCCTTCAGCGTCTTTTTCATTTCTTCAGTTTTTTTTTCCGGCTCCATTTATTTTCACTACAAAAATTCATCTTTCAGTCCACTACTTCTACGGAGCAAAAATTACAAGAAAGGTATTAACGGGCCCATTTTATGGGGATTACAAGGTCCAGCACAAATAAACGTTTGGTTTGCACGGCCTTTATGGTGACGCCGTTACACCTGCAGCAAGCTAGTCATCACGCTTGAGGAGCCCCTCTATTCGCCAACCCTGTCAGCCCGCATCCCCCTGCCTCCGCACCATAACCACGTGTCGACCAGAAACTCAAGCAGAAGGAATATGCGAATCTCTGTATGCTCTCTGTATAATCATTGATCTGTATACTATAATTTTCCTTCTATCTATATGTATAGATAAGCTTTAACAACTCTTGAGTGTGACAAATGTTAATAGGGTTTAGATCTTTTCTGCACATTTGCAAGTTGTTATTGCAGTTGTTGTAGGGTATATACTTAAAGAGTTTACACAATAATTAATAATTTATTCTCATGATAATTATGTCTCAGTAGTATGAACTTCTTTTGTATTGTTTATTTTTTGAAATGCATAATATTAGGCCTATTGAAAATTTGATACAACTAGTACTTTTGATGAATGATTAAAATAAACAAAAATTTAAGATCAGTTTGGCTAAATTTTTTAAATAAATTTTTTTGATAAAAAAATTAAAATATAAGGATTTTTATTAATAATAATTTTTAAATAAGTTATTTTGTGTTTGAAAAGTTATTATAGAAGTCCTTATTTTAAAATTGTGCATTAAATAGGAGTGATAAAATAGCTTTTAAAAATAGAAAAAGTCATATTTTTTAACTTCTTTAAAAATTTTTAAATAATTTTTTGAAAAATTAAAAATTTATCTAAAAAATTGTACCAAACACTATTAATGTAACTTTTTATAAGTCAAAAACTAAAAAAAAATAATTTTTAAAATTTTCCAAACAGACTCTTAGTCATGCTAGTTAAAAAAAAATTACTCAAATCAAACGATGTCACATTAAGAAAGGGTGTGAGTTGATAGTTTAGAAGGTTGTGGAGGGTGCATGCGCGGACAACTATTCTATAGGAATGCATGTAATCGGAAGGAAGACAACATAAGACATCATGCTCAAATGGTTAATCTGAAGTTGGTATCACTGCATTCTTAGTTGAAGCATATGGGGCACAAAAAAGAGGGTTTGGGCATCATTGGCTTCCTTAGGAAAACTAGGAAGAACGGCGCACAAAAAACTGATGGGGTTTGATCTCTGGGTTGGGTGGTTTAACTGATTGTTGTGCTTTGGGTTCTTAGTGGGCCTGACACTATCCAAATAAAAAAATGAAACGATGTCCTTTCACATTAAGAAAAAAAGGAATAAAAAACATGCGTGCCCCACTAATACTCTAGTACAGGTAATAATAATAATAATAATAAATAATTATATTCGTTATGATGGGTAACCGGAGATTTTTGGGCTGGACTCGCTGGGTTGGCCCAATCGTCTGAGGAAGGAAGCCTTCGAGCGGATCTGCGTCTTAGGGGCCTCCGTCCGACTTGTGTGTATGAACGAATGGGGTGGTACCTGCAAAGACACTCCGATGCCTAAGTCAGCAAGGGTGTGAGCAGGTCTAGAGAGTATTGGGACTTAGAGATACCTGAGAGATGTCAGTGTATTTATAGTGGTGAACCAATAACCACCGTTGAAGTAGTGCCACTTTTTTAGGGTGATAACCGTCCCTTTATCTTAGGGAGGTTGAGATATGGCTCCTGGAAGTGGTTAGAGAGATTCTAGGGGTAGTTACTCATTCAAACGAGTGTTTATCTGCCAGCCAACTCTTGTCCCGACTTCTTTAGGGTAAGTCGTGGTGAGAACCGACTTTGAGGAGGAAGGTCGGTGCTAGGTGAGGCTCATCCCTTCGGATTGGACCTTTTATTTGTACCTGGGCCTTATCGTTGGGCCAGGGTATGAACAGTGCCCCTACTCGAGCCCAATTTCTTTTAAGATTTTGGGTTCGAGTATTTTACTCGGGGACGTCGCCGACTTGGGAGGGGACCGACGTGTTTGTTAGGAACCGACGTGACTTTTCGTGACTTTTGATTTTTCACAGTTACATCTAATCAAACGTCGCGTCTGTTAGAGGTTTGTGTAGGTATTGATTACCTTGGTAACGGTGCACCCATTAATGACTGCTCCGTTTTTACCATTATGCCCCTAACGTGTTTATAAATACTTTCCCTCTCTTTCATTGTTTCGTTTCTGCGATTTTTCAAATTTCTCCTTCACCTGTTCGTGCTGCACTCTTGCGTTTGAAGGCTTTCATTTTCTCCAACCCTTTTTCAGATAAAGGTTAGATTTTTCTTCTTCTCCTTTTGCAACATGCTTTCGGTTTGCATGCTTTTATTTTTCGGATGGATAGGTTGATTCATAGGTTTCTATTTGATTCCGTACTTCCCCCTTAGAGACCATGTTTTTGATTTTCTTTTCTTTTTCCTTTGTAGGTTTTACCGAAACCCTTTTTAAAAGAAAGAAAATGTCTTCTGTTGAAAGTCTCACTCAGTGGGTCGATGTTACGGTCCTGGGGGAGGAACCTTTGGTTGACACTGATTTTCTTACTGATCTTCGCACTCGCCACCGGCTCTGCACCTCTGATGAGGATGAGCCGAAGTATGAGCTACTTGCCCCGGGTCCAGAAGACCGGGTTTGTTTTGGGAGGGCTTCGGAGGCAGCCCCTCATTTCTTTTTTATGTATGAGAGCATGCTTACCCGCCTGGGCGTTTTCCTTCCTTTTTCTGACTTTGAGATGGATGTTTTACGCCACTGCCGTGTTGCACCTACCCAGTTTCATCCCAATTCCTGGGGTTTTCTGAAAATTTATCAATTTGTCAGCCATGCTTTTGACTTTCCGACTTCCTTGAGGATTTTCTTTTTTCTTTTCCATATGACTAAGCTCTTCAGTGGGCAAAATAATAAACAACAATGGGTGTCCTTCCGAGCTATACAAGGTCGGAGGGTCTTCACCCTTTTTGATGAATCTTTCCATGACTTCAAAAATTATTTTTTCAAAGTGCAAGCTGTAGAGGGTCACCACCCCTTTTTCCTGGATGAGAATTCTTCCCCTCGCTTCCCTCTGTATTGGTTGGAGGCCTCTCCCTGTGAGAAATATGGTCTGGATGACCTGGATGAGGTGGAGGCTGCCATTGTGGGGTTCCTCCGAGAAGTATGGGGGAGGGCCCCATATCTGGATACTAAAAAATTTTTCCAAGGGTCTCCGACCTTTGTTCAGACACAATTAGGTAGCTTTTATTTGTTTTATTGGATTTCCGACTTGTCTGACTACCTTTTTCCTACTTGTCTGACTACCTTTTTCCAACTTGTCTAACATTTGGCTACTACTTGTTTTTACAGAGATGGTGAGGAGGAATTCGAATGAGTCTTACCAGAGGGTCCAGGAGGCTAGGGCGAGGTCTCGGACCAGGACTGGTGGTGCCAGGGCAGTTATCTCTCCCCCTCCTCCTCCTCGAAATTTGGGGACTCCTTCTGAACCTATTGTTATCTCCTCTTCTGCTCCTTCTCAGCCGTCCCCTCCCCCCCGATCCTCCCCTGAGCCTGAAAGGAAGAAGCGCAAGGTGGATGCCCCTGAATTTATCCGGAAGTACATCTATCCTCATGCCCGTATAGGCTTGGATGATGTTTCCATCCGGAACCACCTCACTATTCTGGCTCAGGAGAGTATCAGGGCGGCGGCGGTGTGCACCAAATTTCTTGATATTTTCGAGAAGACTCCTCTTAGCTCCCTTGGTTCGTCCTCGAGGGCTAAAGTGCTGGAGGAGAGACTTCTTTTATATCAAGAACATGAGAAGAAGTTGAAGGAGGAGGTCACCAGACTAGAGGAGGAGAGGAAGGGTCTCCAGGAGAGGGAGAGCAAGTTGCAGGCCCAGTGCAACATGGAGGTCGGTTTAAGGCTGAAGGCACAGGAGAGCTATTCAAGCCTTTTTGAGGACCTTGTGGTTGTGAAAAAAGATCTGCTGAATGCTCGGACTGCCTATGCCGAGTTGGAGGACTCTATTGCCGAGGGATCTGAAGAGGCCTGGAGGATTTTTAAGGAGCAAGTTGGAGTCATTGCTCCTGGCATGGATCTCTTTCCTTTAGATCCTGACAAGGTCATCATTGATGGTGCTATAGTGTCTCCTCCTGCCCCCCAAGTTGTTTCTGAGTCAGACTTGAAGACTCGGGGGCAGAGGATTATTGAGTCCCCTCCTCGCTCAAAGGATGCTCCAAGCTCTTCAAAGGTTCCTCCGACTTCCTCTCCATCTCCTATGGATGCCTCTCTCCCTGGTCCTGACATTGCTCCGACTACTCTTTCTGGCTCTGGTGGTGATCCATCTACTCCTCTTCCGAAAAAATAACTTTATTGGCTATATGGGGGCCTGGCCTGTGGGTCCCCCCTTTTTTAAACTCTTTCTTTGTTTGTGTTGGTGATGATTGAACAATTTCTTCTGGCCTTTTAAGGTCGTAAACAAAATATTTATAAGTACCCTTTTTTGGATAAGGGTTTTGAGTTTCGAAAAATACCCTTTTTTGGATAAGGGTCTTAGTTACCTTTTGCGTGTATGCTTTTCTGACTTCAGTCTTTGAAAAAAAAAAAAACCCTTTTTGATCTTTTCAGTTTTGAAAACCTTTTTCCTGGCTGTCTGTCCTTTTGGGTTCCTCTTCTCTAAGGACTTCAGGACAGTACTTACGCTTTAATAGGTTTTTCGATCTCTTTTGCTATTCCTTATACTCAATTTTGTGATTTATTGAGTTCCTATGACTTAGGTTATTTTTGCGATGCGTTTTCTTTTCTACTCGGATTTGCATTTCGACTTATGAGTCTGAACGTTTCCGAGTTCTTCGCGATCATCTTTTATAACCTCTTTACACCGACTTGTACCTCGTCGTTTTATCCTGACGACCATCTAGGTCGGTTCATGGGATTTTTACATTTTGTCGAGCTTAAGTTGGCGCGTTTCGTAGAAAGAAAACTAGAAGGAATTTATAAGAGATATTTGTGGAATGAAAAAGATCTTTATTTATTGGGGAGGTACCTTATTGCTACTAAGGGCTTTTGGTAGCCTATTTTTCCTTAGCCTCTACTATGATGCCTCGTTAAAAATCCTTCTCCAGAAAAAACCCTTTTGATTTTGGGAAAAAATCATGAAGTTGGGAAAAGAGTACATCAGGGAGTAGAGTTTGCTTTTAGCTATAGTACCTTTTCATGTTACAAGCATGCCACGACCTTGGTAACTCGGTGCCGCTTAGGTCGGTCACCTTATAATAACCTTTTCCTAAGACTTCGCTAATTTTGTAGGGTCCCTTCCAGTTAGCGGCGAGCTTTCCTTCTTCCGATTTATTGACTCCAATGTCGTTTCTGATCAAGACTAAGTCATTTGGGGTGAAGGTTCTTCGAATGACTTTTTTGTTGTATCTTGTAGCCATCCTTTGCTTCAGCGCTGCTTCTCTTATCTGGGCTTGTTCTCGGACTTCGGGGAGCAACTCTAGCTCCTCTTTGTGCCCCTGTGTGTTTCCAATTTCATCATGGAGAATCACCCTTGGGCTTTGCTCGCTGATTTCTACTGGTATCATAGCTTCTACCCCATAGACTAATCGGAAGGGCGTTTCTCCAGTGGCAGATTGGGGGGTTGTCCTGTAAGCCCATAACACTTGTGGGAGCTCCTCAGCCCAGGCTCCTTTTGCTTCTTGTAGCCTTTTCTTCAGCCCTACCAGTATGACTTTGTTGGCTGCCTCGGCTTGTCCATTGGCTTGTGGATGTTCCACCGAGGTGAACTGGTGTTTGATTTTCATACTGGCCACCAGGCTTCTGAAGGTAGAGTCGGTGAACTGGGTTCCATTATCTGTAGTGATGGAATAAGGGATCCCATACCTTGTGATGATATTTTTGTAGAGGAACCTCCGACTTCTTTGGGCTGTGATGGTAGCCAGTGGTTCTGCTTCTATCCATTTTGTGAAGTAGTCTATTCCCACGATCAAATATTTAACTTGTCCTGGCGCTTGGGGAAAGGGACCTAACAAATCCATTCCCCACTTTGCGAAGGGCCATGGAGAAGTTATACTGATGAGCTCCTCGGGGGGAGCCACGTGGAAGTTTGCATGCATTTGGCATGGTTGACATTTTTTCACAAATTCTGTGTCATCTTTCTGCAAGGTCGGCCAGTAGAATCCAGCTCGGATTACTTTCCTGGCTAGCGACCTGGCTCCGAGATGATTTCCGCAGATCCCGTTATGGACCTCCTCTAATACCTCGGTGGTTCTTGAGGTCGGTACGCACTTTAACAATGGTGTTGATATTCCTCTTCTATAGAGGATATTTTTCACCAGAGTGTAGTGTTGTGCTTCCCTCCGGATTTTCTTAGCCTCTTTTTCCTCCTTGGGGAGGATGTCGAATTTCATGTATTCGACCAAGGGGTTCATCCATTCGAGGTTTAGTCTGGTTACCTCAAGGACCACTTGCGTTTCCTCCGTTTTTACCACAGAGGGTTCCTGGAGAGTTTCCTAGATCAGGCTTCTGTTATTTCCTCCTGGCTTGGTACTTGCTAATTTGGATAGGGCGTCTGCTCTGCTATTTAGATCCCGAGTTATATGTTTGACCTCGGTTTCCGCAAAGTGCCCAAGATGCTCCAGAGTTTTTTCCAAGTACCTCTTCATATTTGGGTCTTTTGCCTGATATTCTCCACTTATCTGGGAGGTCACCACTTGGGAGTCGCTATATACGATCACTTTTGTAGCACCGACTTCTTCTGCCAGCTTCAACTCGGCGATCAGGGCTTCATATTTGGCCTGATTATTTGAAGCTGGGAATTCAAATTTGAGGGAAACCTCTATTTGGGTTCCCCTTTCGTCCACTAATATTATGCCTGCACTGCTTCCTGTCTTATTTGAGGATCCGTCTACATAGAGTTCCCATGTAGTTTGCTTATTATCTTGATCTGCAAACTCGGAGAGCTCTATTGCCCATTAAACCATTCTCCCCGCAACATCCGTCTTTTGGAGGATTTGCTTCATGGGTTGGTTCGTGCGGACTCTTATTGTATGAGCTTGGAAGTAAGGCCGTAGCCTTCGTGAGGCTACTACTAAGGAGTAGGAAAACTTCTCTAGTTTGTGGTACCTTAGTTCGGGGCCTTGTAGAACTTTGCTGATGAAGTATACTGGATGCTGACCGACCTCGTCTTCTCTTACCAGGGCTGACGCGACAGCCTTGTCTGCTATAGATAAGTATAGGACGAGGTCTTCTCCAACTACAGGTCAGGTCAGAATCGGAGGTTGACTCAAGAATCTCTTGAACTCCTGGAACGCCTCTTCGCATTTAGGAGTCCACTCGAACTGACATCCCTTTCTCAATAAGGAGAATAGTGGAAGGGATTTTAGTGCTGATCCTGCCAAGAATCTGGAAAGGGCTGCAAGTCGGCCGTTTAGCTGCTGGACCTCTCTTAAGCAAGTCGGGCTTTTCATTTCCAGGATAGCTCTACACTTATCAGGATTTGCTTCGATCCCTCTTTGTGTCAGCATAAACCCTAGAAATTTTTCAGCTTCTACCGTGAAGGTACACTTTGCGGGATTTAGCCTCATCCCGTGTGACCTTATGGTGTTGAATACCTGCGAGAGGTTTGTTAAGAGCTCGGCTTCTTTCTTGGTTTTCACCAGCATGTCGTCTACATAAACTTCCATTAAGCTCCCAAGGTGGGGAGCAAACACTCTGTTCATCAGCCTTTGGTATGTGGCTCCCGTATTTTTTAATCCAAATGGCATGACCACATAGCAAAAATTTGCTCTGGGCGTGATGAATGATGTTTTCTCCTGGTCGGGCTCATACATCGGGATTTGGTTATACCCCGAGTAGGCATCCATGAACGATAAGTATTGATATCCCGAGCTAGAGTCTACTAGGGTATCAATACTTGGTAGTGGATAAGGGTCCTTGGGACATGCCTTATTTAAGTCGGTGTAGTCGACACACATTCTCCATTTGCCGTTTTGCTTTTTGACTAGCACTACATTGGCTAGCCATGTTGGATATTTAACTTCTTTGATGAAGCCGGCTTCTAGGAGTGCTTGTACTTGTTCTTCTACTACTAGGGCTCGTTCTGGGCCGAGTTTGCGTCTTCTTTGTTGTACAGGTCGGGACCCTGGGTATACCGAGAGCTTGTGGGACATAAGCTCGGGGTCTATCCCGGGCATGTCGGAAGCTTCCAGGCAAAGAGGTCGTAATTGTCTCTTAGGAGCTTAACCAACCCTTGCTTTAGGGTTTCCCCTAGGTTGGCTCCTATGTTGGTGTTTTTTCCTTCCTTTTTGCCGACCTGTATTTCCTCAGTTTTTCCTCCCGGCTGTGGTCGCAGCTCTTCTCGGGCCCTTGCAACGCCGAGCTCTATGGTGTGGACTTCTTTGCCTTTTCCCCTCAGGTTCAGGCTTTCATTGTAGCACTTTCTTGCCAACTTCTGATCACCCCTCACCGTTGCTATTCCTGCTGAGGTTGGGAATTTCATGCAAAGGTGTGGGGTTGACACCACCGCTCTGAGTCGATTAAGGGTAGCTCTGCCGATCAAAGCGTTATATGCTGACCCTACGTCGATGACTATGAAGTCTATACTCAGGGTTTTGGATTTTTCCCCTTTTCCAAAAGTGGTGTGAAGGGGCAAAAATCCCAGTGGCTTTATTGGCGTGTCGCCTAGTCCGTACAAGGTGTCAGGGTAGGCTCTTAATTCTTTCTCATCTAACCCTAGTTTGTCAAAAGTGGGCTTAAAAAGGATGTCCGCTGAGCTTCCTTGATCTACTAGGGTTCTGTGGAGATGGGCATTGGCTAGGATCATAGTGATTACTACTGGGTCATCATGCACAGGGATTATTCCTTGCGCATCTTCTCTTGTGAATGAAATGGTGGGGAGGTCGGATGACTCTCCTCTGACCTGGTAGACTCGCTTGAGGTGTCTCTTGCGAGATGACTTGGTGAGTCCCCCTCCCGCGAATCCTTCTGAGATCATATGGATATGTCTCTCCGGAGTCTGCGGTGGTGGGTCTCTTCTATCCATATCGTCTCGCTTTCTCTTCCCATGACCGTCCGACCTTTCTATGAGATATCTGTCGAGCTGGCCTTCTCTAGCCAGCTTTTCTATCACATTTTTAAGGTCGTAACAGTCATTTGTCGAGTGACCATATATTTTATGGTACTCACAGTAGTCGCTGCGACTCCCCCCTTTTTTATTTTTAATAGGTTTGGGAGGAGGCAACCTTTCAGTATTGCAAATTTCTCTGTATACATCCACTATGGAAACCTTTAGAGGAGTATAAGAGTGATATTTCCTTGGTCTATCGAGACCGAGTTCTTCCTTCTTCTTGGGTTCCCTCTCCCTCTCTTTTGTTGAGGGGAGATGCCCAGGTCCCCAACTCGAGTCTCTCAGTCTAGCATTTTCCTCCATGTTGATGTACTTTTCAGCTCTTTCCTGTACATCGCTTAAGGAGGTGGGGTGTCTTTTAGATATGGACTGTGAGAAGGGACCTTCTCTAAGCCCATTGACTAACCCCATTATGACTGCCTCGGTGGGCAGGTCTTGGATTTCCAAACACGCTTTATTGAACCTTTCCATATAGGCTCGTAAGGATTCTCCGACCTCCTGCTTTATTCCCAGGAGGCTTGGCGCATGTTTTACTTTGTCCTTCTGGATGGAGAACCTCATCAAGAACTTCCTTGAGAGGTCTTCGAAACTGGTGACCGACCTCGGGGGGAGGCTGTCGAACCACTTCATCGCTACTTTCGATAAGGTGGTCGGGAAAGCTTTGCAGCGCGTCGCGTCAGAAGCATCAGCCAGATACATCCGACTTTTAAAGTTGCTTAAATGATGCTTCGGATCTGTGGTTCCGTCATAGAGGTCCATATCGGGGCTTTTAAAGTTTCTTGGAACTTTTGCCCTCATTATGTCCTCACTAAAAGGATCCTCCCCTCCTGGGGGCGACTCTTCTCTATCGTCACGGGAGTTCCGACCTTTGAGGGAGGATTCTAACTTTAAGAGTTTTTTCTCTAACTCTCTTCGTCGATCCATCTCCTCTCTTAGGTGCTTTTCTATCTCCCTTTGTCGCTCCCGTTCTTGTTCTAGCTGTTCCAAGCGACTTTGGTGGACATGGACTAATCCCATAAGTTCAGTTGCGTGGGACTGCCCGTCCTTCTCCGATTCGCGTCCTTCTGAGGAATTTACCTTCGGGTTTTTGACTCCAGAGGTACCTTCTCTGTGTTGATCGTTGGTTCCCTGGTGGAGGATTTGGTCCACGTCATTATTTTCGGTGTTCAGATTCTCTTGTTCGGAATCTGTCTCCACATGACCCTCCTCAGGGGATCTGTCCTCCATCACTGGTTGATCTCTCGGGTCCCCGGCAACGGCACCAATGTTATGATGGGTAACCGGAGATTGTTGGGTTGGACTCGCTGGGTTGGCCCAATCGTTTGAGGAAGGAAGCCTTTGAGCGGGTCTGCGTCTTGGGGGCCTCCGTCCGACTTGTGTGTATGAACGAATGGGGGTGGTACCTACAAAGACACTCCGATGCCTAAGTCAGCAAGGGTGTGAGCAGGTCTAGAGAGTATTGGGACTTAGAGATACCTGAGATGTCAGTGTATTTATAGTGGTGAACCAATAACCACCATTGAAGTAGTGCCACTTTTTTAGGGTGATAACCGTCCCTTTATCTTAGGGAGGTTGAGATATGGCTCCTGGAAGTGGTTAGAGAGATTCTAGGGGCAGTTACTCATTCAAACGAGTGTTTATCTGCCAGCCAACTCTCGTCCCGACTTCTTTAGGGTAAGTCGTGGTGAGAACCGACTTTGAGGAGGAAGGTCGGTGCTAGGTGAGGCTCATCCCTTCGGATTGGGCCTTTTATTTGTACCTGGGCCTTATCGTTGGGTCAGGGTATGAACAATATTATTATTGACTAATAATAAATAATTATAATCTTAATATTACTTATTATTGATATTATTCATATATATGTATAATATTAATAACATTAATTATTACTATAATAATAATACTAATGTTATTAGTAATTAATAGTAATTGAAATTATTATACTGTTATTATTATAGTAATAAAAGTCATATGATTATTAACAATATTGATGTTAATAATATAATTTAGTAGAATAATAATACAATCACAATTTTTTAAATATTATTTAGACATAATTTTTCTATTTTATATTTTTTAGTGATATCACAATTCGATTCGTAAACAATATTTAATCGAACAATGCAACTTAATGTTAAATAAATTTGAATTATTAAATTAGTCTATAATCTTTTATTTTAAACAGTCTGATGTAAAAACTGATTTGTTGGACGTAATATTATTTTAGAAATTGAATTATTATTAATTTGATAACGATTAAAATATTCAATTTTTTAAAAATCTAGAGTAATATTCTATATTTTTTTATAAATTTATTCAGACATTTAAAATATTATTTAAAAAAATGACATATATTATTCAAATTATATATTACTGATATTGTAAAAAAACTGAACGTTCTTACAAAAAGCTTAAAATTTTTTTATAGCAAGTCGTTAGTTTTTTTTTTTTTTTTTTTTTTTTTTTTTTTGTGTTTTGTTTTGTGGATTCACAAGTCTAATATAAGCATTCAGATTTCAGACCATAAACTACTTTGGAGGGCCATGTTACTTTGCAATTGCACATTACTTAATTAACCTTAACACGGAGAACAAAAAAAAAAAAAAAAACTTAACACATTCCATTTTCATTCATTATGTTTTTATTTTATTATTTAATTAATGTTGAATAAATTTTAATCACTAAATTAGTATATTACCTTTTATTTTGTTAAACAACTTAGTTCTCATTTTACTACTACTACTAGTTAATATTACTTACTATTGATATTATTCGTATGTATGATATTAATAACATTAATTATTACTATACTAGTAATACTAATGTTTTTACTAAAGATAGAATTGAGACTTGAACCCACAACCTCTAAATGAATAAGACTATACCATTTGAGGTATAGCTCGTTGGATAATATTTTTATCAAAGATAGGATTGAAACTTGAACTCACAACTTTTAAATGAGTAAAACTATGCCATTTGAGGTATAGCTCATTGGTTAATTACTAATAACATTAGTATTACTAGTATAGTAATAATTAATGTTATTAATATCATACATATGAATAATAACAATAGTAAGTAATATTAACTACTATTACTATTACTATTACTATTACTATTACTATTATTATTATTATTATTATTACTACTACTTGTAGTAAAGTATTATGTAACACCCTAACTTTTATCACGTCATGATCGTATTAAAAGTAAGGAGTTACTAACCTGCTTTCTTTTATTATCTATTTAATATTGAGCCTTTACGTCGATATCGCGTTTCGATTTTTAAAAAAATGCCTGAAAATTTTGTTTTCTACTTATCAAAATCATATATCTAGGACCAAGTAATAATAATCACATAATTATTAATAATAATAAATATTATACAAAAGAATTCAAAAGAAATTCAGATACAATTCCAATCCCTCTGTATAAAATATATCTTAAATAACAAAGGCGAGAAAATTCTATGAAAGCAACTCAACACATAAACTTAACTCAAATGAGACTAGTAATCGCCCGCAGCTTCAAACTGAGTCTTTGAACCTGTGTTACTGAAATGGTGGAAGATTTTGGGATGAGAACAAACCACACATTCTCAGTAAGGTATGGGCATGTCGTAAAAGTAATGAATATAATGCAAATAATTAACTTACTCAATAAAACTATTTTGTTAAACCTTTGAAAATACTTTTTACTTTTACTTCGTATAATTAATTACCTTTTTTAAATTTTCAAACTTAAAGCAAATCTCAATCACAACCTCAGTCCCAATCACAGAGAAACAATAGTACAAGAAACATATCAACATACAAACAAATTGCAATAAGACAAACAGCACAATCACAGAGAAACAAGATAAGCAAACACAATCAAATGCAAATGCACAAATAAGGATAATGCTGTCTAGTACTATACAGGCCATGAGCTCATGTGTCAGTTTATTGTCCGATTTCCGACATTGGTCCTGAGATAAGCGTTCGTACCGTCGCCCTTATCTCAGCCATCGTCCCATCCATGAGCGTTACGTATCGTCGTCCTCATGGGGGAAACTTCCAATGAGCGTTACGCATCACCGTCCTCAACGAGCCGTAACCTTCCTTTCGGTCTCCAGTGAGTGTTACGCATCGCAGTCCTCACCGAGCCGTCCTTATAGTGTCAAGTGAGCGTTACATATTGCCGTCCCTACTATAAGGCACAAACAACATTCAATTTCTTTTCAATCTTTGCTCTCTACTCTACTGTGGTAGAGACCCCTTTAATTATCTCTCTTTCCTTTACTTTTCGTTCTTCTTCTTTTCTTTCTTATCAACCGAACTCAAAACATAACTTAAAGCAAAATCCCTTCTCAAAAGATAGAATTTAAAACATTATACTTTTCTTAATAAATCGAATTCAAAATAGAATAAATATTTTTCCAACTAAATAAGTATCAAATAATTTAACTTTCTAAAATCAAATCTTTTAAAATAGCATTTCAAATAAGATCCCAAATTTTATAAAAATTTGGGCAGCACTTCGCCTAAAACTCGGGCTATGCCACCCTTTCGAGTTCCTTCTTTCTCAACAAATCACCAATCCTTTTCATCAGCAGTTATCATAACAATAGATTCTCAATAAACAACTCATCATAAACCAGTTTAACGACTATCATTCTTTCATCAGATAACATTCAGAATTTTCATCAACCATTCTTTGAAAGTAGCCGAGTCCAACGTCAAAAGTTATAATTAATTTCCCAAAAATCAGCCTTTAACCTCACGCAATTTCGTTCACTATCAAATTACTAGTTCATTTTCAAGACTACTATTTTTATCTTTAAAATTCCGGTTTCAAGAAAATTGATTTAGTACTCAAACTTTAAATCCTTTAACCATTTTCAAACCCAAACCTAGTTAGTTATAAACCAATATCAACAACCATCATAGTGTCATCAAATGAACAATTCAATAACAACCAACTTGACATAATCAACTAAAATCGGAATTTCCAGAAATCTAAAATAATCAGAAAACCAATAACAATCATCAAACCAAATCCAACCAGTCACAAGTAAGTTCCACGGCCACTCCGATACATCAAACAACTAAAATCAATAGTAAACACTTATTCTCAATAATCAGAATACAACCACAACCAACCAATTCAGCATAATCACATAAATCAGAATTTTAAATAATTCCATCAAAATCAGAAAACCAACATCAGTCATAGCCTCAATTCAACCACTCGCAATTCAATCTCACAACCGTTCAAATCAATTAATCAATTATTAATCATTATTAACTACTTGCAATTATCCAATTAACTTTATAGGCTTTCTAAAGTAAAAACGTTTAACTTTAAAAATAAATCTCCTACCTCGATGTCGCAATTAAAAGAAATCGGAGGCAGAATTTTGATGAGGCAGCTGGTTAGACCACTACTAGCTAAGCAACAGTTTCAGTCAAGATAATAGTGGCGTTAGCTCCCACAATAGAGATCATGGTTGCAATTGAACGAAGATTTCAAATTTAATAGAATCGAAAGCAGAAACGGCTCAGAAAATTTAAAATAGAGCACAGGCCAAAGTTGAATTAAAACAAGAACAAGCAGATTAATAAGATATTGGCAGACTAGGGCGTGTAACTGGAGTAGAAATAAGGAAAAAAGCTAACCCAGAACAGTGGATGTTGAACCTAATTGGAATGGGAACAGGGCAGCAACAATTTCCATCAATTCTCTGCGGCGGTTCTGGCAGCAGCAACACCCCATTAGTGGCTCCAATTCGCAATAACTCTAACAAACGAAAGAAGGAAGACTAGACGTAGAAACTATCGTGTCTGTGACAGCTCCAACTCGACGGCAGCAGCGGTGCCATCTGTAAGAACCGGAGTTTTTGACGTAAAACTGTTTTAATAAAATAATAAATTTTTAGTGTCCAGGATAGATTCAAAATTTAGAAGTTTTAATTTGAAAATATAAATGTGAAATTTGATTTCAGTGAATTTTTTCGAGTTGAAAAATGTATCTTTTTGAAAGATTTTTGTAAAAATGTGTACTAGCGCTTAAGCTGGAAGTACCGGCTCTAGACTATCCAGTACCGTATTTTGAGAAAAATAATATTTGGAAGATTGATTTATTGTCTTAAAAAGGATAAAATTAATTTAGAATTAAAAATCAGGCACTAATCTTAAAGGTTTTGGCCCAAAGTGGGCGAAACAGGCTAAAAATGCTAACGGGTTGGACCGGGCCCAGGGCCCAACATACATAAGCTCATTAAATGAGCTTTTCAGCTCATTTCCTCCCCAAAATAAGAAAGAGGCGCAGCTGCTATGAGAGGAGAGGGAGAAAAAAGAGCACTATTCACCCTCAACTTCATTTGCTTGTAACTTGAGCTACGGAGCTCCGATTGACGAGCCGTTTGCGGCCACGCGAAGCCCTCGACAAGATCTTCATTTCTATCTATGCTTTTATGGTAAGAGCTTGCAACCCAATCACCAGTTTTCTGCCCTAACTTTCTACACGTTTTTAGATTTGATTTTGAGCAAGTTTTGTGGTTTTGCTTGTTTAGGTAATCTCTAGTAGCGGATAATTATTGGAAATTACTCCAATCCTCTTTGGACAAGGTAAGTTGCTCATAAACCCTTGTAGTGTTGTATGTTGTGGTTTCTAGGTTTTGATTTTGGTGATATATATGATGTTAGATTGAGTCTTGGTATTTGTTGGAGTTGGTTGAGGTTTTGGATCAAGTTTGGTGGCTTCGTTTTGGTGTTTGGTGCGTTTGGAAATCGGCCAAGGTATGGTTTTGGTTTTTTTTATGTAATATGTAATGTTTCTGGACACTTAGGCTAGTGACCCACAGGATATGATTGAATTGGAAATATGGTTGTTTGTGGTATATGTATGATGATAAGATTGAGAAGAATGTATGTGTTGGGGGTACGATTTATGATGATTCTGGATGAGAAATATTGTTTATGTTGTTAAATAATAGGGTAAAGTATATTTTTTGTCCTTAAAGTTTGACAAAAGTTTTAAAAATAACCCTAAGTTTTATTTTATTTCAATTTTGTCCCAGAAGTTTTCGATTTGCATCAAATATACCCTTGACAGCTAATTTTTCAAAAAATTTAAGATCGATTCAACAACAATTTCATAAGAACAACTCCTTAACACAAGCAAATCAAGCATAATTTTCATAAATTATTGTTATGTTGGTCCTAAATTTTTTGAAAATTTAGCCTCCGAGGGTATATTTGATGCAAATCGAAAACTTTTGGGACAAAATTGAAACAAAATAAAACTTAGGAGTATTTTTAAAACTTTTGCCAAATTTTGAGGACAAAAAATATACTTTATCCTAAATAATATTAATTATTAATGTGTTGTGTTGGTGGATGTTGAGATTTAAGATGGATGTTGATGATGCTTTTGATTGTTGAAAATTGTGAAATATGATGATTTGGATGATTGTGATGATTATGATGAGGATGACGTTGATGTATGATGTGGGAATTGGGTAAATGAGGATTTTTTAGGATTGTTAATGATTGATGTGGTTTATTGATGATAGTGATAGATTGATGATTGGTGAATGTGTTGGTGGAGGATTAATTTTAAGGTTATACGTATTTGATGTTGATGATTAAGGATAGTGAAATGTGATGGAAAGGTTGTATGAATGGTGAATTGTGAACCAGGAGGGTAGATTGAGTTGTAAATGAAAGTTTGGTATTGTTTTGGTTGGATGAGGTTTGAGGACTTGGAAAATTGAGATTTGTGTGAGTTTTGGTAAAAAGGGAATTTTGGATGAACTTTGTCTGATCATAACTTACGCCATGGTTTTCAAAATTTGTTGAATCTGGTTTAGAATTAAAGTTTATTGAAAACTCTTTAAATTGATATAAAGTTTGTAAAATTTGAAATTTTGTAGAGGGAGTTATGATCATTCAAAGTTTGGTGTCAAAATCTGAAATTCTGCAGAGTTGCAGAATTTTGTGATTTCTGGTATGTGCGCACGCACAGCCTTGTGCGCACGCACAACCCTGCAAAATTTTAAACCTGTGCGCACGAATAGACCTGTGCGTCCGCACACGCAGGGGGAAGGCTTCCTGTTTAGAGTGCTAGCACAGCTTGTGCGTGCACATACCCAATGAGGTTTTACAACCTGTGCGCACGCACAAGTTGGGAAAGTTAATGCCTGTGCATACGCACACCTCTATGCGTACGCACACATCTTAAAATTCTTCTGGGCGTGCTCATACACACCCCTGTGCGTACGCACACGTCCTATTTTATAACTTAAACTTTGTTTTTAAACTATTTCACTTTTCCAACAAGATTGTATACTTCTATGACACCATTTAAAGACTCTTGGGCTTATTTTTGGGCATTAAAACATGGGTAAGGTCTTAAGAGATTTGGTTTGGTGTTACTTTGAAAAGTTAGCGAATGGAGGTTTAGGATTCTGGTGTATTGAGGATGAGTTTGGTTAAGAGAAAAGGAAGAGTAGTGAACTTGGAAAGGAATGATTATGGTTGATGGAATGAGTATGAGTGGAAGTGTGCTAAGAGGTGTAGCCTCTGAGATGGAATATGTAATTATGATATGTTTTGTTATCTGTCGTAGGGGCTATGGCAGTCTCCCGCCTAAGTTCGGATGTGAGAGTTGAAGCTGGGCTTCTCACTCATATTTCTCGCAACCAGAGGAAGGTGGTAGGGCACACTCCCTCGCAATGTTTCCCTCTGAAAGGAGAAGGTGGTAGGGCACTCATCCCTCGAAATTATTCCTCCTGAAAATACGATTTCTCTCTTATCGCAAGGTGGTAGGGCACTAACCCACGGAATCATGTGGCAACCAGAAGAAGGTGGTAGGGCATTACAACCGACATGTGATATCACAGCCAATAGGACAGACATTTATCATTTGCATCTTCTATATGTTTGCTTGCTTTGATTACTTGAGTTTTCCTAATTGTATAACATGCCTAATTGCTTCTTGAATTAATTGTGATATATGATTATTACCTGTGTATTATTTGCTTACATTAATTGTGTTTGTCTGTTGCTGAGGAGGTTAGGTAGGCGGTGGCGATGGGATCGCACGGAGGTTAGGTTGGCGAAGGCTATGGGATACAGTGGTGTGATTAGTATTAGTTATAATTTTTCCTAAGTCTAAATAACCCGGTTTATGGTGTAAGTTCTATATTTATTTTATTTAATTCTAAGCTTGAATATCCGTATATGATGTGAAGTTCTAGGATTGCCTTCGGTGTCCCGGAGCCTTACATCTTACATCATTGGGCACTGTTACCATATTGAGAACCTCCGGTTCTCATTCCATACTTTGTTGTTGTTTTTCAGATGCAGGTCGTAATTCACCTCGGTGAAATTACGGACATGGTGGTAGAGCGGAGTATGGTTTCTTCCTGGTGTATTTCTGTTTTATTTTGTTGTAGTACTTTCTCTCACCCTTTTTGTTTTAGACTTTAGGGCCTTAAAGGCTTAGATGAGAGATAGGTTGTATGAGCTGTTTCATTCTCCAAGACTCTGTATTTTTCTGTTTGGGCTAGTCGACCTAAACTCCGCAGGCAGTGGCTAGTCTTCTTTTGAATAGTATATATATATATATATATATATATATATATATATTACTTTGTTGACCTGTTAACTAATACCTTGTATTTAATGAGCTTTATTGCAAGGTTTTGTGTGTGTGTGTGTGTGTGTGTGTGTGTAAACCTTAGGATTGTCGTAACCTTTGATTAACCTTTACTTTACGGCTAGAGGTAAGGTTTTGGGTATTTAGGGTGTTACACCATCCCCTTCTTCTTGTGTGCAGTAGCGACAGTGATAGCTAGGGTTTGGCGACGGCGGTAACCCTAGCGATGGCAAGGGCAGCGCTGCCTCCCTTTCTAGTCACTGCATTCTCCTTCTCTCTTGCGTCTTCGCACTCTCGCGCGCTACTCTTTCTCTCTTCCTCTTCTTTGCGACGGCGACGACCCCTTCGGCTTCACGGGCGACGACAGTGTGCGACGAGCTGGCGTCGCGGCGGAGCCTCCCCCTCCCTTCCTTCTCCTTCCACGGCTCTGGCTCCCTCACTCGGATCTCTCTTTCTCCCTTTTTCCTCATTTTTTCTTTTCTTTCCTTTTTGGTTTGCTGAAACTCTATTGTGTGTATATGAGAGAGATGGGTTGGCGGTGGGTGAGTGAGGAGGAAGTGGGCGTGGCTGACTGAGGCGTGAACAGGTGTGGGGGTGGTGTACGTGTGTATTTTAGAAATTGGGGTTAGGATTAGTGAATTAGGAATTAGGGTTTAGAATTGGGAATTTAGGGTTTGAGTAGAATTCTAATTTAAAACCAAATTTAATCAGTATAATTAATTTTAAGAATACTATTTTATTGTTATTTTTTTTAAATTATAGATAAATAAATAAATTCTTCTTTGTTTATAAAATAAGGTTCGAAACTAAATATTCAAAATATAGTATATAAAATTTTCATTATTTCTCAATTACTATTATTTAATTTTTGAAAATCCGGGGTCTTACATATTATTAGTGAGGGGCACGGATATTTTTTATTTCTTTTTTTTTAAATGTGAAATGGTATGTTTTATTGTGTAATATTCTTTCTTTTTTGGTGATGAGTAATATTCATTTTTAAAATTAGTATGACTAATTTTTTATTTTTTCGATAATTTATTAGAAATACTAGTTGTATTCTTTTTTCAATGAGTCTAATACTATGTATTTCAAACAATAAATATTACAAAAAAAAAGGGTCCATAACCAAGGTATAATTATCATGGAATAAATTACTAATTACTGTATAAATGTTTTAAGTATGTACTTTGCAATAACTGCAACAACCTACAAATGTGTAAAAAATGTCTAAATCCTATTGTTTTGTCGATTTTTAGCAAATCGATGGTGGTTTGATATCTAGTGGTCTGGGAGCGAAACCTACTCCTCTGTGCGAGTACCAGTTTTCTAGAAGTACATCAAAAGCGTCTTCGATTAGACCAAATTTGAAAATTAAGAATAAAGTAAATTTGTAAATTAATAAATAGAACTTAGAAATTAAAGTTTTGAAAACCAAATAGATAACAAACAGAAATGTTTGCGGTAAAATTAAAAGAAAACAATAAAATGCCTTCGATTGGATCCAAGGACTTCAACATGAAAAGACTTAAAGGCAGAAGGATAAATTGATCAATGAAAGTAAAGAACACTTGATAAGTAAAATTAATTGAAATGATAAGTTTACAGAAAAATAAATTGAAAGAGAGAAGAAGATGGAAGGAACCCTACAGAAAATGTAACTCGATTGCAAACTCAGGGATTCGCTGGGATGTGAGAGTGCTAAAGTATTTTTTTTCTGAGTAGAAATTCCAACCCTTATTCACTAATACTTTCTAATATTTATAGGATAATCTTACATAACTGACAATTAATTTAAAATTAATTACAATTAAATACAACATTTCAATTTTGAAATGCAGTCTTCCTTTGGTAACCGTTCCCGCCGCATGATTGTAGATATTTCCCATGATCTCCTCGTGCAATAAAAGCCATTAACTTCCCACTTTTACAACTATTCGACCAGCTCTTTCGAAAGCTTCACTCAATTCCTCAAATAGAGTCTTCTACTCGATTTGGCTCACTCGATTCGCCAAAACAATCGAAATCCAAATCAGCGCCGATTACCTCCAACTTCATATTTACGCATGTGCCCTCTCAAGAAACCACACTTGACTCATTTCGATTCAACTCACTTTGATCGAAAATATTTTTCGACCAACAAATTGCCCCCTTGGATTAATGTGGTTGCCTTCGATATCATTATCGAACAATAAAGCACTTAATCCAAAAGACGTTAGTTTTCAAACCAGTAATAATTGTCATTTAAACTCCGCATTACTACTGATCCACTCGACACGTCTCCCATGACTTACGCTTTCTCTCTCCATTACTTCATCTTCTTTGCAAAGTTACCTCTATTCGCATTCTTTCCACAGTAACGGCTTCAGTAATACTTTAAATCCATCACTCTCTCCTTTATTCGAACTTCTTTATCATCCTCTAAATTTTCTCTGTACTAAAAATTTCTTCACAGAAATCTTTAAACTTTATTCCCTTTTTACTCTTTCTAAAAATGGCTAGTTCTTCCTCACAAGCTGCCGCCCAAGATAAGGGTAAAGGCCCCAGAACAGCACCGCCATCGCCACCAGCCCTTTGCATTCTCAATCAAGTCAATGATAAAGTCATTGACGATCCTCATTTACCAACTAATGACACCAGAATCTTAATACCATTCACAATTGGTGCTGATACACACTGCTTCCTTGGGCCAATTGAGTCTCTAGAGAGGGCAAACAAAAAACTCTCTTTCTTCTCAAGTGCTGAAGGGGAAGATTTGCTGATAAACCAATCCTTTAATATCTCCCATTTCATCAACCAAAAATCCTTCAGGAACAATCCGAAGATTAATCCTCGGGGATACGATTTCACAGCTTGGTATCGACGTCTTGAACCTACTAAAAGTGTTGACTGGACAGCTTTAGGAATCCACGAATTACTAAGGCTTTCTCACTTCTCACTTACCACATACCCTTGGATGATTGGGGCTGCGACCTATTTCTGGAATAGAACAACCAACAACTTCCACCTTCTATGTGGAATAATCAGAATGTCTCTTTTGGACGTGGCTGCTATTACAGGCTCCCAATCAACCCTCCAGACTGTACTCCTGACATGCAGTCGAAGCGTCAATACAATGTGGTTTTAACCAGTTCTTCAGTGACTTTATCGCCCACAACATGGGTGCAGAAGGTACGAAAATCACTGAAAATGAACATGTTGCCTTCCTATTTTATTGGTTAAACGCCATCCTATTTTGTTCTCGAAGTGTCCAAATTTCAAAATGTTACCTTCCTTTAGCTATTCTTCTCCACGAAGGAAAAGCCCTCAATTTAGCCAAGCTTTTTCTAGGGCATATTTTCGAAGAGCTTGATCAATTTGTTTGTGACCTTCGAGACAATAAGATCATCAGTACAGGAGGCCCTCTATGGCTCCTTCAACTATAGCTTAATGCCATTTTTGAAAATTTCATGACAAAACCTGAAGGTGGAAGTACTGATAAGCAATACATTGATGGTTTTCAAATATCTGAATTCAAGCCCAATTTTCCGGACACCGAATCAGATGAAGATAGATTCTGGGCTATTTTCTCTCTTTCCCATACTTGTAAAGATTTTGACAATGACCAACTCAATTTTACTCCTTTCTTGCATCGCAATCGTGGTCCTGCTTGGTTAGAACGTTTACTCTTCCCTGATACAAATGAAGCAAACGAACTTGCAAATCGGAGTTGGGCGAACATGTTGGCTGTACAAGTAATATCAATAGGGCTACCTTTACATAAGAAAGAAAGGTTCAAAGTCACCATGTATGCTCCACATTTGACAGCCAGACAATTGGGATATTCTCAAGCCATCCCAATGCCACAACCTCGAAATAATGATCCTTTCTGTCACATAACTTTGACTACTCAAGAGGATTTTAATTCTTTCCTCTTAAAGAATCAACAGCGCAGGGACCGTTTCAATTTCATGGTGTACGATCACAGTTTCTATATCACCAAATCCTGTTTGGAATGGTGGGCTGCTTATTATTCCAGGTACACCCGTACCTTGGAAGAAATTCAACAAACTGCAATTCGAACTACCCCTGTTGCTGAGAGTTCTCCAAAAAGAACTCAAAAGGAAAGCCGAAGCTGCTCGACCACCACCATCTAAAAGTAGAAGAAATCCCACCAGAACTTCTCGAAAGGTAATAATTTTAAAAATATTGGTTCAATTTTTTTTTTTAAATTGGGATGTACCTCAATTCATAATTCCTTAACCATACCGAACCCTGAATTTCTTATCAGTTGATACTACCATCATCAACTGAAAGTTCTGAAGAAAGTGAACCGACCAACAAGGATACTCCCGCTGCCTCTTTTCCAATTAGAAGATGCAGCCGACTCTGATCCTGACTCTCAGTTAATAAGAAGATCTAGAATTCCTCAGGTAACACAATTATCAATGCTTACATCTCATTTAGTTTCAAATAAATTTTAAACTCATAACTGTGTACCTTTTGTGTCAGTTCACTAATGTTGCCCATTCGACTTCTTCTACTGGAGCTCTTAATCAACTGAATCCTCAACAACAAAATGACCCATAACATTCCACATCACACGATTCAATCCAATTCACAGGGTCCTTACAAACAATTCCTGCTGCTCATCCACCCCTTCCTCACACAACACAGGTGATTGATCTGACAGCAAATCTTTTGCAGCACTCTCCAGAAGAAACCCATATACTTGAATCGATTTCACCAAATAATCAAGCTCTATCTTCTACAGAAAACATAGTAGTTGCAGACTCCGATTCTGCTTCTAAAGCTGCTGACACTACCGATTCAACTTCCTCTCGGTCTAAGGTTTCTGAAACTCCTTCAGAATTGCAACCTAATCCTTCCCTTCAAGCTAATCCTCAGACCTCTCCAGATCCAAGACCCAGACCATCGAATGCTCCTACCACACCAACCAGTGCCACCTTGGACGACTTAATCTGTATTTTGAATAAAGTTATCTAGGAAAACAAAGTACCAGTGCCTGAACCAGAAATCTCAAGACCTGCTTCATCAAGGTCTTCAATCGAATTAGATTCTGATACTCGGGAATAACTTTGATCACTCATCAAGCTTTTGGATCATCCTCCTACTACATAGGTTAATGACCCAATCCTTAACAAACTTTTGGCTGATCTTTTGAATTCTTCTTTTGAACTCCCAATTAACACACTATATTCTGCTTCAATTCAAGAATTCAAACAACTTCTTAATGAAAGCGTTGCATCTCAGTTCCAACTGCAAGAAACTGAAAATAGAGAAGCTATAGCCAGATCCAACATAGAAGATTGCTTCGCAACTGTTCAACCAATCCAAACCTCTCGTGAGGAATTTGATCGGAGAATCTCCCATGCTATTTCTGTTCAGGCTTTTTGGTGCACGAAATTGGAAATCACAATTCTTCACAAATTCGCACAACTAACCAGCAAGTGCACTGGGTCGTCCAAGTAATACCTTACGTGAGTAAGGGTCGAATCCCACGGAGATTGTTAGCTTGAAGCAATCTATGGTTATCTTGTAACTCTTAGTCAGGAAAACAATTCACTTATCAAATTGAATTACAAAAAATAAAAGAGTATGAAATAAATACTTGTTATGCAGTAATGGAGAATATGTTGGAGTTTTGGAGATGCTTTGTCTTTTGAATCTCTGCTTTCTCCCTGTCTTCTTCTTCACGCACGCACGCACGTCCCTTCTATGGCAAGCTATGTGTTGGTGGATCACCGTTGTCAATGGCTACCATCCTTCCCCTCAGTGAAAATGGTCCAGGTGCGCTATCACCGCACGGTTAATCATCTGTAGGTTCTCGATCATACCGGAATAGGATTTACTATCCTTTTGCGTCTGTCACTACGCCCAGCACTCGCAAGTTTGAAGCTCGTCACAGTTATCTAATCCCAGAATCCTACTCGGAATACCACAGACAAGGTTTAGACTTTCCGGATTCTCAAGGATGCTGCCAATGGATTCTAGCTTATACCACGGAGATTCTGATTAAGGAATCTAAGAGATACTCATTCAATCTAATGTAGAACGGAAGTGGTTGTCAGGTACACGTTCATAGGTTGAGAATGGTGATGAGTGTCACGGATCATCACATTCATCATAATGAAGCACAAATGAACATCTTAGATAGGAACAAGCGTGTTTGAATAGAAAACAGAAGTAATTGCATTAATTCATCAAAACACAGCAGAGCTCCTCACCCCCAACAATGGAGTTTAGAGACTCATGCCGTCAAAGAGTACAAAGTTCAGATCTAAAATGTCATGAGATACAAAATAAATCTCTAAAAGTTGTTTAAATACTAAAACTAGTAACCTAGGTTTACAGAAAATGAGTAAACTATGATAGATAGTGCAGAAATCCACTTCTGGGGCCCACTTGGTGTGTGCTGGGGCTGAGACTTAAGCTTCTCACATGCCTGGGCTGTTTTGGGCGTTCAACGCCAGGTTGTAACATGTTTCTGGCGTTGAACTCCAACTTGTAACCTGTTTCTGGCGCTGGACGCCAGACTGCAACATGAAACTGGTGTTGAGCGCCAGTTTACGTTGTTTATCCTTAAGCAAAGTATGGACTATTATATATTGCTGGAAAGCCCTGGATGTCTAATTTCCAACGCAATTAGAAGCGCACCAATTGGACTTCTGTAGCTCCAGAAAATTCATTCCGAGTGCAGAGAGGTCAGAATCCAACAGCATCAGCAGTCCTTTTTCAGCCTGAATAAGATTTTTGCTCAGCTCCCTCAATTTCAGCCAGAAAATACCTGAAATTATAGAAAAACACACAAACTCATAGTAAAGTCAAGAAATATGAATTTTGCCTAGAAACTAATGAAAATAAACTAAAAACTAACTAAAACATACTAAAAACTATATGAAATTAACCCCCAAAAGCGTATAAAATATCCGCTCATCACAACACCAAACTTAAACTGTTGCTTGTCCCCAAGCAACTAGACAAATAAAATAGAATACAAATAGGTCACGAAGCAATAATATCTCAGAGTTTTTGAGTGAAGCTCATATTCTAATTAGATGAGCGGGACTAGTAGCTTTTTGCTTCCGAACAGTTTTGGCATCTCACTTTATCCATTGAAGCTCAGAATGATTGGCATCTATAGGAACTTAGAATTCAGATAGTGTTATTGATTCTCCTAGTTCAGTATGTTGATTCTTGAACACAGCTACTTTCTGAGTCTTGGTCGTGGCCCTAAGCACTTTGTTTTCCAGTATTACCACCGGATACATAAATGCCACAAACATATAATTGGGTGAACCTTTTCCGATTGTGACTCAGCTTTGCTAAAGTCGCCAATTAGAGGTGTCCAGGGTTCTTAAGCACACTCTTCTTTTTGCTTTGGATCTTAACTTTAACCGCTCAGTCTCAAGTTTTCACTTGACACCTTCACGCCACAAGCACATGGTTAGGGACAGGTTGGTTTAGCCGCTTAGACCAGGATTTGATTCCCTTAGGCCCTCATATCCACTGATGCTCAAAGCCTTGGATCCTTTTTATTACCCTTGCCTTTTGGTTTTAAGGGCTATTGGCTTTTTCTGCTTGCTTTTTCTCTCTCTCTTTTTTTTTCGCATATATTTTTTTCTGCAAGCTTTGTATTCACTGCTTTTTCTTACTTCAAGAATCATTTTTATGATTTTTCAGATTATCAATAACATGTCTCATGTTCATCATTCTTTCAAGAGCCAACATATTTAACATTCAAGAACATCAAATTCCAAAGACATATGCTCTGTTCAGGCATTCATTCAGAAGGCAAAAAGCATTGCCACCACATGTAAATAATTAGAATTTCTTTTATTAAAAACTCAAAAAATATTGCCTCCTTATTCTAAAGAAAATCTTCTATTTTATTCATATTTAATAATGATGAGAAAAATAAATTATAGCTTAATTGGAGATAAAATAACTACTAATTACTACTATAACTTCTAAGGTAAAACTTAAATAAGAACAATTATCACAGAGTTAAGACTAAGATTAAAACTCAACAACCTTGAATTCGGGATGTGGATGTTCCTCTAGTCTGTGGGGTGCTTGGTCCTTCAAGAGATAACTTCTGACGCTTCAGTTCCTTTAAGTCACGTCCTTGCTCTTCTTGTTCCCTGAGCAGTTTGCAGAGCATGCTGTTTTGATTTTGCTGTTCTTCTTTTATTTGGTCCATAGATTCTTGTAGCTTGGTAACAAATGCTTCAAGCTATTCCCAATATTCAAATTGAGGGACTTCCGGGAGAAATTCTTGCGCCCTCCTTTTGATGTGGTCATCCTGCACTTGTTGTTTTTCCATTGTGGTTTTAGTGATTGGTTGCTCCACTGAGATATACTCTGTTATTCCCATCCTTACTCCAGCATCTTTGCAGAGTATAGAAATTAGGCTTGGATAAGCCAACCTGGCATCTTTGGAGTTCTTGTTTGCAAGTATGTAGAATTCAGATGGAATCAGTTGATGAACTTCCACTTCTTTTCCCAACATAATGCAATGGATCATCACTGCTCTTTTAACGGTGACTTCAGAACGGTTGCTAGTGGGCAATATAGAACGCCCAATGAAGTCCAACCATCCTCTGGCGACTAGTTTGAGATCTTCTCTCTTGAGTTGATTTGGGACACCCTTGCTGCTGGTGGTCCACCTGGCTCTAGGGATGCATATATCCTCTAGAATCTTATCCAGACCCTTGTTTGTTCTCATCATTCTCCTATTAAAGGAGTCTGGGTCATCTTTCAGCTGAGGTAGCTTAAAGATCTCCCTGATTTTGTTAGGGTGGATGTGAACAATCTTTCCTCTGACCACAGTCCTATAGTCATAGAGGGCAGTTCCAGATATTCTCTGCCTGTCTGTTTGCCACAGATTAGCGTAGAACTCCTGAACCATATTCCTTCCCATTTTTGTTTCAGGATTAGCTAGGATTTCCCAGTTCCTGTTTCAAATCTGCTCTTGGATCTCCGGATATTCATCTTCTTTCAGATCGAACTTGACTTCCGGGATCACTGATCTTAGACCCATTATTTTGTAGTAATGGTCTGAATGTTCTTTGGTTAAGAACTTCCCTTGATTCCAAAGTGGTTTTGGAATACTCTCTTTCTTGCCTCTTGGAGTGGGTTGTTTTCCTTTAGGAGCCATGATCTTAGTGGGTATGGTTTAGTGATCACAGATAAACACACCAAACTTAGAGGTTTGCTTGTCCTCAAGCAAAAGAAAAGAAAGGAGAGGGATAGAAGGAGAGCTAGTGTCGAATGGAGGATGAGAAGAGGGAGGCCGAATGTGGCTTTAAAAGGGAGGGGGTGGGTTTTTCGAAAATTTTAAAAAGATAAGATGGAAGATATGATTTAAAAAAATAAATATGATATGAAAATATGTGATTTAAAATTGAAAAGATATGAAAGATATTTGAAAAAGATAAATTTGGATTTTGAAAAAGATAATGTGGAGATTTGAAAAAGATATTGATGAGTTGAAAAGATTTTAGAAGGAAAAGAGATAGATTTGTTTTGGAAAATTTGAAAAAGAGTTGGATTGGATTGAAAAAGAATTTGTGTTTATGGATTAAGATACATTTGATATTTTTAAAGTAGGGTTTTTAGAAATTAGGATTTTTAGAAATTAGGGTTTGTAACATGTTTATGTAAGAAATCATGAATTGAAACATGAAAATTAAAATTAAAATGAAAAATGTGAAGTAAAAACGAATTTACCTCCTCCCCACCATCCTGGCGTTAAACGCCCAAACGCTGCATGTTTTGGGCGTTTAACGCCCAATTGCTGCTTCTCCTAGGCGTTCAACGCCCAGCTGTTGCTTCTTTTTGGCGTTGAACGCCAGGAACTCCTTTGTCACTGGGTGTTTTTCTGAACGCCCAGGACGCTGTAAATCTGACGTTAAACGCCCAGAAGGAGCTTCTTTCTGGCGTTCAACACCCAGAAGATGCTTCTGTCTGGCGTTTAACGCCCAGATGGCTATCCTTACTGGCGTTTTCTTGTCAGTGAGCTCTTTTTCTCTGTTTTGTGTGCTGAATCCTTCTGTAACCCTGTGAACTTATACAATTGACTCTTTACCTTAGTAGCAATGAACTTTATATAAACAAATAAAATCAAGAATAGGGAAAAATAACAGAAAAAGTGTTGCCAATGGCTGGGTTGCCTCCCAGCAAGCGCTTCTTTATTGTCTTTAGCTGGACCTTGCTGAGCTTTTAATCTAGTCTCAGCCTTGAGCACTCTTGCTCAATATTGCCTTCAAGATAGTGCTTGATTCTCTGTCCATTAACAATGAACTTCTTATCAGAATCAATATCTTGAAGCTCCACATAACCATATGGCGATACACTTGTAATCACATATGGTCCCCTCCACCGGGACTTCAGTTTCCCGGGGAATAGTCTGAGCCTAGAGTTAAACAGCAGAACCTTTTATCCTGGTTCAAAGATTCTAGATGACAGCTTTCTGTCATGCCACCTTTTTTATTTCTCTTTATAAAGCTTGGCATTTTCGAAAGCAGTGAGTCTGAATTCCTCTAGCTCATTCAGCTGGAGCAATCTTTTTTCTCCAGCTAATTTGGCATCAAAGTTTAGGAATCTGGTTGCCCAGTAGGCCTTATGCTCCAGTTCCACGGGCAGGTGACAAGCCTTACCATACACTAGTTGGTACGGAGAGGTCCCTATAGGAGTCTTGAATGCTGTTCTGTAAGCCCACAGAGCATCATCCAGGCTCCGTGCCCAATCCTTTCTACGGGTATTTACAGTCCGTTTCAGAATTCTTTTTAGTTCTCTGTTAGAAACTTCAGCTTGCCCATTTGTCTGTGGATGATATGAAGTCGCAACCTTGTGGCGAATCCCACACCTAACCATGGCAGAGTAAAGCTGTTTGTTGCAGAAGTGAGTGTCCCCATCACTGATTAGTACCCTAGGGACACCAAACCTGCTGAAGATATGTTTCTGGAGGAACTTCAGCACTATTTTAGTATCATTGGTGGGTGTGGCAATGGCCTCTACCCATTTTGATACATAGTCAACTGCCACCAGAATATAAGTGTTTGAGTATGATGGTGGGAAAGGCCCCATGAAATCAATACCCCATACATCAAACAACTCAATTTCCAAGATTCCTTGTTGAGGCATGGCGTAACTGTGAGGCAAATTACCAGCTCTCTGGCAACTGTCACAGTTATGTACAAACTCTCGAAAATTTCTGTAGAGTGTAGGCCAGTAAAAACCACATTGGAGGACCTTGGTGGCTGTTCACTCACCTCCGAAATGACCTCCATATTGTGACCCATGGCAATGCCATAAGATCCTTTGTGCTTCTTCTTTAGGCACACACCTACGGATTATGCCATCTGCACATCTCTTAAAGAGATAGGGTTCATCCCACAAGTAGTACTTTGCATCAGTAATTAATTTTTTCTTTTGTTGCTTGCTGTACTCCTTGGGAATGAACCTTGCAGCTTTATAGTTTGCAATTTCTGCAAACCTTGGTGTTTTCTGAATGGCGAACAAATGCTCATCCGGAAAGGTTTCAGAGATCTCAATAGAGGGGGAGGACGCCCCTTCCACTGGTTCTATCCAGGACAGATGATCAGTCACTTGGTTCTCTGTCCCTTTTCTGTCTCTTATTTCTATATCAAACTCTTGCAGAAGCAACACCCATCTTATGAGCTTGGGTTTTGAATCCTGCTTTGTGAGTAGATATTTAAGAGCAGCATGGTCAGTGTACACAATCACTTTTGATCCTACTAAGTATGATCTAAACTTGTCAATGATATAGACCACTACAAGCAATTCCTTTTCTGTGGTCCTGTAATTTTTCTGGGCATCATTTAAAACACGGCTAGCATAATAAATGACATGCAGAAGCTTATCATGCCTCTGCCCCAGTACTGCACCAATGGCGTGATCACTGGCATCACACATTAATTCGAATGGTAATGTCCAGTCTGGTGCAGAGATAACTGGTGCTGTGACCAGCTTAGCTTTCAGAGTTTCAAACGCCTGCAGGCACTCTGTGTCAAACACAAATGGCGTGTCAGCAACTAGCAAGTTGCTTAGAGGTTTTGCAATTTTTGAAAAATCCTTTATAAACCTCCTATAGAATCCTGCATGCCCCAGAAAGCTTCTGATTGCCTTAACATTGGCAGGTGGTGGTAATTTTTCAATTACCTCTATTTTAGCTTGATCCACCTCTATTCCCTTGTTTGAAATTTTATGCCCAAGGACAATCCCTTCAGTCACCATAAAGTGACATTTTTCCCAGTTTAAAACCAGGTTGTCTCTTGGCATCTTTTCAAAACCAGTGTCAGGTGATCAAGACAGGAGCTGAATGAGTCTCCATATACTGAGAAGTCATCCATGAAGACTTCTAGGAATTTTTCCGCCATATCAGAGAAAATAGAGAGCATGCATCTTTGGAAGGTTGCAGGTGCATTACACAGCCCAAATGGCATCCTTCTGTAAGCAAACAATCCAGATGGACATGTGAATGCTGTTTTCTCTTGATCCTGGGGATCTACTGCAATTTGGTTGTAGCCTGAATAGCCATTCAAAAAGCAGTAATAATCATGACCTGCTAGTCTTTCTAGCATCTGGTCTATAAATGGTAAAGGAAAATGATCCTTTCTGGTGGCTGTATTGAGTCTTCTGTAGTCAATACACATGCGCCACCCTGTAACTGTTCTTGTAGGAACTAGTTTATTTTTCTCATTATGAACCACTGTCATGCCTCCCTTTTTGGGGACAATTTGAACAGGGCTCACCCAGGGGCTATCAGAAATAGGATAAATAATCCCAGCCTCCAGTAATTTGGTGACCTCTTTCTGCACCACTTCCTTCATGGCTGGATTTAGCCGCCTCTGTGGTTGAACCACTGGCTTAGCATTGTCCTCCAATAAGATCTTGTACATGAATCTAGCTGGGCTTATGCCCTTAAGGTCACTTATGGACTACCCAAGAGCTGTCTTGTGTGTCCTTAGCACTTGAATTAGTGCTTCCTCTTCCTGTGGATTTAAAGCAGAGCTTATGATCACTGGAAAAGTATCACCTTCTCCCAGAAATGCATATTTCAGGGATGGTGGTAATGGTTTGAGCTCGGGTTTAGGAGGTTTTTCCTCTTCTTGAGGAAATTTCAGAGGCTCTTTCAATTCTTCTGAATCCTCTAGATCAGGTGGAACATCTTTAAAGATGTTTTCCAGCTCTGATTCGAGACTCTCATCCATGTTGATCTCCTCCACCAAAGAGTCAATAAGATCAACTTTCATACAGTCTTTTGGTGTGTCTGGATGCTGCATGGCATTGACAGCATTCAACTTAAACTCATCCTCATTGACTCTCAGGGTGACTTCCCCCTTTTGGACATCAATGAGAGTTCGACCAGTTGCTAGGAAAGGTCTTCCTAGAATAAGAGTAGCACTCTTGTGCTCCTCCATTTCCAGCACTACAAAGTCAGTGGGAAAGGCGAATGGCCCAACCCTGACAATCATGTCCTCAATCACGCCTGATGGGTATTTAATGGAGCCATCAGCAAGTTGGAGACATATCTGGGTTGGTTTAACTTCTTCAGTTAAACCAAGCTTTCTAATAGTGAATGCAGGTATTAGGTTGATGCTTGCCCCAAGATCGCATAAGGCTGTCTTGGTGCAATTACCTTCTAATATGCATGGTATCAGAAAGCTTCCGGGATCTTTAAGCTTTTCCGGAAAGCTTTTCAGAATGATTGCACTGCATTCTTCAGTGAGGAGAACTCTTTCAGTTTCTCTCCAATCCTTCTTATGACTCAAGATCTCTTTCATGAACTTGGCATAAGAAGGTATTTGCTCAAGTGCCTCTGTAAACAGGATCTTTATTTCGAGAGTCCTGAGATAATCTGCAAAGCGAGCAAATTGCTTATCCTGCTCCTCTTGGCGCAGTTTTTGAGGATAAGGTATCTTGGCTTTATATTCCTCAACCTTAGTTGCTACAGGTTTATTTCCTACAAAGGTGGTTGGAGAAGCCTTTTTAGAGGGGTTGTTATCAGCACTTGTGTATGTCTGATCCCTCACTGGCATTTGAATGCCAGGGTTAGAAGCTGGAGTGACATTAGACGCCAACTCCTCATCTGTTCCTGGTGTTTGAACGCCAGAACTGTGCTTCTTTTGGGCGTTCAACGCCAATTCCTTGCTTGTTTCTGGCGTTAAACGCCAGGACTGAGCATGGTTTGGGCGTTCAACGCCAGCTTTTCACCCAATTTCTGGCGTTTGATTGCCAGAATTATTCCTCTCCGGGCTCTTACTGTCCTCAGATGGATTTTGGGTAGTTTGCTCATTTCTTGGCTTCCTGCTACCTTGAGGTGGGGCATCTAATGTTTTCCCACTTCTCAATTGAACTGCTTGGCACTCTTCTGTTATTTGTTTTGACAGCTACTGCTTTGTTTGCTTTAATTGTACTTCCATATTTATATTAGCCATTCTTGTCTCTTGTAGTCTCTCCTTGAATTCGGCTAACTGTTTTGTTAGGAAATCTAATTGCTGATTGAATTCAGTAGCTTGTTCTACAGGACTGAGTTCAGCAGTCACTGTTTTAGTCTCTTCTTTCATGGAAGGTTCACTGCTTAGGTACAGATGCTGATTTTTGGCAACTGTATCAATGAGCTCTTGAGCTTATTCAATTGTCTTTCTCATGTGGATAGATCCACCAGCTGAGTAATCTAGAGAAATCTGAGCCCTTTCTGTAAGCCCATAATAGAAGATGTCTAACTGAACCCACTCTGAAAATATTTCAGAGGGGTATTTTCTTAGCATCTCTCTGTATCTCTCCCAGGCATCATAAAGAGATTCATTATCTCCTTGTTTAAAGCCTTGGATGTCCAGCCTTAGCTGTGTCATCCGTTTTGGAGGAAAGTATTGATTCAGGAATTTTTCTGTCAGCTGTTTCCATGTCTTTATGCTAGCCTTAGGTTGGTTATTTAACCACCTCTTAGCTTGGTCTTTTACAGCAAATGGGAATAGTAATAATCTGTAGACATCCTGATCTACTTCCTTATCATGTACTGTGTTAGCAATTTGTAAAAACTGTGCCAGAAACTCTGTAGGTTCTTCCTGTGGAAGACCGAAATACTGGCAACTTTGCTGCACCATGATAATGAGCTGAGGATTCAACTTAAAGCTACTGACTCCAATGGAGGGTATGCAGATACTACTCCCATATGAAGCAGTAGTGGGGTTAGCATATGACCCCAGAGTCCTTCTGGACTGTTCATTTCCTCTTAGATCCATGATGGAGAAAGGGAGATGATGTAAAATAGAGAAAAAATATTTTTATTTATTTATTTATTTATTTATTTCGAAATTAAAATAAATTGAAATAAAATAAATAAAAATGGGTGAAGATTTTCGAAAAATGAAGAGAGAGAAAGAAAAAATTAAAAATGGTTAGGAAGTTTTGAAAAAGATATGATTGAAAGGATTTGATTGGAAAAGATATGATTTGAAAAAGATATGATTTTTAAAATTGATGACTAATTTAATGCTAAATTTTTGAAAATTATGAGTGGAATGAGGAAAAGATATTTTTTTTATTTTTGAATTTTATGATGAAAGAGAAAAAGACACAAAAGACACACAACTTAAAATTTTTAGATCTAATGCTCTTTGTTTTCGAAAATTTTGGAGGGAAAACACCAAGAAACACCAAACTTAAAAATTTTAAGATCAAAACACAAGGAGAACTCAAGAACACCTTGAAGACTCACAAGAACATGAAGATAGAACACCAAACTTAAAATTTTTAGAAAATCATAATAAAATTTTTGAAAATTATAGAAAGATTAACAAGAAAACACCAAACTTAAAGTTTGGCACAAGATTAAATCAAGAAAAATTAATTTTAAAAAAAGTTTTAAAAGGAAGATGCCCAATTGCCAAGAACATAAGCCAACGCTCTAGCCAACTGAGCTATAAATTTAACGTATTTTAACAAGGTATAAAATAAAATAAAAAATTATAAAAAATAATATTTTTTGAAAAAAAAATTTTTTTTGAAAAGAATATAAAAGACTCTGACCCAAAAGACAAAATTTTCCTAATCTAAGCAACAAGATTCACCGCCAGTTGTTCAAACTCGAACAATCCCCGGCAATGGCGCCAAAAACTTGGTGCACGAAATTGGAAATCACAATTCTTCACAAATTCACACAACTAACCAGCAAGTGCACTGGGTCGTCCAAGTAATACCTTACGTGAGTAAGGGTCGAATCCCACAGAGATTGTTGGCTTGAAGCAATCTATGGTTATCTTGTAACTCTTAGTTAGGAAAACAATTCACTTATCAAATTGAATTACAAAAAATAAAAGAGTATGAAATAAATACTTGTTATGCAGTAATGGAGAATATGTTGGAGTTTTGGAGATGCTTTGTCTTTTGAATCTCTGCTTTCTCCCTGTCTTCTTCTTCACGCACGCACGTCCCTCCTTTGGCAAGCTATGTGTTGGTGGATCACCGTTATCAATGGCTACCATCCTTCCCCTCAGTGAAAATGGTCCAGGTGCGCTGTCACCGCACGGCTAATCATCTGTAGGTTCTCGATCATACCAGAATAGGATTTACTATCCTTTTGCGTCTGTCACTACGCCCAACACTCGCGAGTTTGAAGCTCGTCACAGTCATCCAATCCCAGAATCTTACTCGGAATACCACAGACAAGGTTTAGACTTTCCGGATTCTCAAGGATGCTGCCAATGGATTCTAGCTTATACCACGGAGATTCTGATTAAGGAATCTAAGAGATACTCATTCAATCTAATGTAGAACAGAAGTGGTTGTCAGGCACACGTTCATAGGTTGAGAATGGTGATGAGTGTCACGGATCATCACATTCATCATAATGAAGCACGAATGAACATCTTAGATAGGAACAAGCGTGTTTGAATAGAAAACAAAAGTAATTGCATTAATTCATCGAAACACAGCAGAGCTCCTCACCCCCAACAATGGAGTTTAGAGACTCATGCCGTCAAAGAGTACAAAGTTCAGATCTAAAATGTCATGAGATACAAAATAAATCTCTAAAAGTTGTTTAAATACTAAAACTAGTAACCTAGGTTTACAGAAAATGAGTAAACTATGATAGATAGTGCAGAAATCCACTTCTAGGGCCCACTTGGTGTGTGCTGGGGTTGAGACTTAAGCTTCTCACGTGCCTGGGCTGTTTTGAGCGTTCAATGCCAGGTTGTAACCTGTTTCTGGCGTTGAACTCCAACTTGTAACCTGTTTCTGGCGCTGGACGCCAGACTGCAACATGGAATTGGTGTTGAGCGCCAGTTTACATCGTTTATCCTTGAGCAAAGTATAGACTATTATATATTGCTGGAAAGCCCTGGATGTCTACTTTCCAACGCAATTGGAAGCGCGCCAATTGGACTTCTGTAGCTCTAGAAAATCCATTCCGAGTGCAGAGAGGTCAGAATCCAACAGCATCAGCAGTCCTTTTTCAGCCTGAATCAGATTTTTGCTCAGCTCCCTCAATTTCAGCCAGAAAATACCTGAAATTATAGAAAAACACACAAACTCATAGTAAAGTCCAGAAATATGAATTTTTCCTAGAAACTAATGAAAATAAACTAAAAACTAACTAAAACATACTAAAAACTATATGAAATTAACCCCAAAAAGTGTATAAAATATCCGCTCATCACTTTTCATGATCAAGAAGAGGCAAGGCTCCAAGCAGAATTGATTCGAATTCAAGAATAGCTTGCCACCATACGCCGAAATCGAGCTACTTTAGCCAAACCTCTGGCCGCAGCCCAACCAGAACAGCATCTCCTTATTCAAGAACTCGTCTCTATCGATACCAAGCGGGGAGAATATGAAAAATAACTTGAGAAGATTCAAGCCGACAAGTTCAAACAAATGGAAGAGCTTTCAATTTTGGAAAACAAAAGAGCGAAATTACGCTCCGATTTGGCAAAACTAGTAGCACCTTAAAATTTTTTTTTTAATTCTATGTTTGTAATATCCTTTGTCTTTTCTGAACTTTATATATGTTGAACTTTTATGCTTGCCAGCAATAGAAATGTTTCAAGTATTTCCCATTAATCGAGTTAATCACTTTCCTTGATTCGATATCTTTAACCTGATAGGCATTTCCAGAAAATACCCCTATCACTTGAAAGGGACCTTCCCAGTTATGGGACCATTTACCTAGAAATTTCTATTTCTTTTCCATCGGTAAAATGGCTTTCAAAACTAACTCGCCTATCCTGAATTATTTTCCCTTAATTCGACGATTATAACTTCGAGCAACACTTTCTTTTTGTCGAATTACATTATCAAGTGCCAAAATTCGCTCTAAATCTAACTCGTTTAACTCGTCAAACATTGCATTCCAATAATCATCGACTGGTAACTCATTCTATTTCGATACTCTTAAAGTATTCAGATTAATTTCCAATGGTAATAAGGCATTATGACCATACACCAATTTATAAGGTGAAGTCCCTGTCGAACCTCTTGGTGAATTTCGATAAGCCCATAATACTTGACTTAAAGTCTCATGCCATGTTCGAGGTTTATTCCCGATATGCTTTTTAATCAAGCCTATCAATATCTTATTTGCTGCCTCTACTTGCCCATTAGCCTGTGCATAATAGGGAGTTGAAGTAACCATATTAATGTTCCTTGAAGCCGCAAAATTTTTAATTCGCTGGCCAGTAAACATAGTTCCTTGGTCAGTACTTAACTTCTGAGGAATTCTAAATCGATGAATAATATTTTCCTCGACAAAGTCAATTATCTCACTTTGACCAACTTCTACCAAGGGAACTGCTTCAACCCATTTCGTGAAATAATCAATAGCCACTAAAATAAATTTGTGCTGCTTCGATGAAGGGGGGGTGAATCAACCCAATTAGATCTAAAGCCCAACCTCTAAATGGCCATGGCTTTATTATCAAATGCAGTTCAGCTGCTGGAATCTGTTGTATCGAACCATGTTTCTGACATTCTTGACATGCCTTTGCATAATCAATACAATCTTTTATCATAGATGGCCAATATACATGATTGCAACATAACACCCATCTCATTTTCTTTCCTGCCTGATGAGCACCACATATTCCATTATGAACTTCACACAAAGCAATACTCTGATCTTCTCGACTTAAGCATCTTAACAGGCTCCCATCAATCCCTTTTTTGTACAACTCATCAGTCATTAAAACAAAATTTATTTCCTGTAATTTTGCTTTTCTGTCGATTACAGTATTGGGATCTTTCAAGTATCGAGCAATAGGTTTTCTCCAATCAGAATCCTCCCATTCATCCATACATAACACTTCTCTTTCATTTGCTGGTACTAAAATTTGATGGATACCAGATAATTTCCTAAGATTCTCCGTACCAACCCGATACCTCGAAGCAATTTGGGCCATGATGAGCGGATAATTTATACGCTTTTTGGCATTGTTTTTAGTATGTTTTCCGTAGATTTTAGTTAGTTTTTATCATATTTTTATTAGTTTTTATTTAAAATTCACTTTTCTGGACTTTACTATGAGTTTGTGTATTTTTCTGTGATTTCAGGTATTTTCTGGCTGAAATTGAGGGACCTGAGCAAAAATCTGATTCAGAGGCTGAAAAAGGACTACAGATGCTGTTGGATTCTGACTCCACGACTCGAAGTAGATTTTTTGGAGCTACAGAAGTCCAATTAGTGCGCTCTCAATTGCGTTGGAAAGTAGACATCCTGGGCTTTCCAGAAATATATAATAGTCTATACTTTGCCCGGGATTTGATGGCCCAAACCGGCGTTCCAAGTAAGCATAGAAATTCTGGCGTCAAAACGCCAGAACTGGCATAAAAGCTGGAGTTAAACGCCCAAACTGGCACAAAAGTTGGCGTTTAACTCCAAGAAAAGTCTCTACACATGAAAGCTTCAATGCTCAGCCCAATCACACACCAAGTGGGCCCCAGAAGTGGATTTTTACAATAAACACCCTAGTTTATTATTTTCTGTAACCCTAGGTCACTAGTCTATTATAAAAACTACTTTTAGTGATTTATCTTGTACCTCATGACATTCTACACATTTTATATTGTATCTTCTACAGCATGAGTCTCTAAACTCCATTGTTGGGGTGAGGAGCTCTGCTGTTCTTCATGAATTAATGCAATTACTACTGTTTTCTATTCTATCACGCTTGCTTCTATTCTAAGATATTCATTCGCACTTCAACCTGATGAATGTGATGATCCGTGACAATCATCATCATTCTCACCTATGAATGCGTGCCTGACAACCACCTCCGTTCTACATGCAATCATGCTTGAATGTGTATCTCTTGGGTCTCTAATCTAAGATTGGAACCTTCGTGGTATAGGCTAGAATTACTGGCGGCCATTCCTGAGATCCGAAAAGTCTAAACCTTGTCTGTGGTATTCAGAGTAGGATCTGGGAAGGAATGACCGTGACAAGCTTCAAACTCGTGAGTGTTAGGCGTGTGACAGACGCAAAAGGATCAATGGATCCTATTCCAACATGATCGAGAACCAACAGCTGATTAGCCGTGCGGTGATAGCACATTTTGGAACATTTTCACTGAGAGGACGGGAATAGCCATTGACAACGGTGATGCCCAACATAAAGCTTGCCATGGAAGGAGCCTTGCGTGCATGAAGAAGAGGACAGTAGGAAAGCAGAGATTCAGAAGACAAAGCATCTCCAAAACCTCAACCTGTTCTTCATTACTGCATAACAAGTATTTATTTCATGTTCTTTTACTTTTTACAATTAAATCTGAGAATTATTGATATCCTGACTAAGAGTTACAAGATAACCATAGCTTGCTTCAAGCCGACAATCTCCGTGGGATCGACCCTTACTCACGTAAGGTATTACTTGGACGACCCAGTGCACATGCTGGTTAGTTGTGCGGAGTTGCAAAAGTGTGATTGTAATTTCGTGCACCAAGTTTTTGGCGCCGTTGCCGGGGATTGTTCGAGTTTGGACAACTGACGGTCTATCTTGTTGCTTAGATTAGGAATAATTTATTTTGTTGGTTTAGAGTCACTAAATTTGAGTCTTTTATTTGAGTTAGTTTCATATTTTAATTTTGGTGTCAATTGCATGCTTTTATTTTCTTTTAATTTTTCGAATTTGCATGTTGTTAGTTCTTTCTTGATCTTTAAAAATTCTAAGTTTGGTGTCTTCTTTGTGTTTTCCTTTAAATTTTCGAAAATTTGTGTTTGATTTTCTAAAAATTTTAAGTTTGGTGTCCCTTGTGCTTTTATTTAATTAAAAATTTTTCACAAATTTGTTCTTGGTGTTCATCTTGACATTCAAAGTTTTCCTATTTGTTCTCTTTGTTTTGATCTAAAAATTCTAAGTTTAGTGTCATTTTGTTGTTTTTCTCTTTCCTCATTAAAATTCAAAAATCAAAAAAAATATCTTTTCCTTATTTTACTAATAAATTTCGAAATTTTGCATTAAATTAGTCAAAGATTTTCAAAATCATATATTTTTTTTAGTCAAGTCAAAATTCTAATTTCAAAATTTGATCTTTTCAAATCTTTTTCAAAAATCAAATTTTTTTAATTTCTGCAATCATATCTTCTCAATCATATCTTTTTTAAAATAATTTTCAATCATATCTTTTTGACTACTAATTCCAATATCTTTTTTTTAATTAATTAATTTAGTTTTCAATTTGCTTTTATTTTATTTTCTTCTAATTTTTGAAAGTTTTATTTTATCTTCCATTTATTTTGTTTTATTTTCGGTTACTTTTAATTAAAAATCTAAAAAAAAAAATTTAAATATAATTTAATTGCAATTCATATCAATTCCTTTTTCTCCATCATGGACATAAGTGGAAATGAACAGTCCAGAAGGACTCTGGGGTCATATGCTAACCCCATTACAGCTGCATATGGAAGTAGCATCTGTATACCTCCCATCAAAGCAAGCAGTTTTGAGCTAAATCCTCAACTCATTATCATGGTGCAGCAAAATTGCCAGTATTCTGGTCTTCCACAAGAAGAACCTATTGAGTTTCTGGCACAGTTCTTACAAATTGCTGACACAGTACGTGATAAATAAGTGGATCAAGATGTCTACAGATTATTATTGTTTCCATTTGCTGTAAAAGATCAAGCTAAGAGGTGGTTAAATAACCAATCCACAGCAAGCATAAAAACATGGAGACAATTAACAGACAAATTCCTGAATCAATTTTACCCTCCAAAAAGGATGACACAGCTAAGGCTGGATATCCAAAGCTTTAAACAAGAGGATCATGAATCTCTTTATAATGCCTGGGAGAGGTACAGAGGGATGCTAAGAAAATGCCCCTCTGAAATGTTTTCAGAGTGGGTACAGTTAGACATCTTCTACTATGGACTTACAGAAAAAGCTCAGATGTCTCTAGACCACTCAGCTGGTGGATCTATACACATGAGAAAGACGATTGAAGAGGCTCAAGAACTCATAGATACGGTTGCTAGAAATCAATATTTGTACTCTAACAGTGAGTCCTACATAAAGGAAGAGGCCAGGGCAGTAACTACTGATCCTAATCCTCAAGAACAGATTATTGAGCTTAATCAACAATTACTCCTTATGACAAAATAATTAGCAGAATTTAAAGAGATGCTCCAAGACACTAAACATGCTAACAAGAATATGGAAGCACAATTGAATCAGACAAGACAGCAGCTATCTAAACAGATAATAGAAGAATGCCAAGCTGTCCAACTAAGGAACAGGAAGACATTGAATAAATCAGCTCAAAGTAGCAGAAAGCTAAGAAGGGAACAACTAACAGAGGATGACCAAACCACTATCCAAAATCCCTCTGAGGACAGCAAGAGCCCAGAGAAGAATAATTCTGGCGTTCAAACGCCAGAAAAGGGTGAAGGATTGGCGTTAAACGCCCAGTGGATGCCCACTTCTGGCGTTCAAATGCCAGAAAAGGGAGAAAAGTTGGCGTTAAACGCCCAGTACTGGCGTTCAAACGCTAGTGAGGGATCAGACACCTGCAAGTGCTGATAGTAACCCCTCTAAGAAGGCTTCTCCAACCACCTCTGTAGGAAATAAACCTGCAGCAACTAAAGTTGAAGAATATAAAGCCAAGATGCCTTATTCTCAGAAACTCCACCAAGCGGAGCAGGATAAACAATTTGCCCGCTTTGCAGACTATCTCAGGACTCTTGAGATAAAAATCCCATTTGCAGAGCCACTTGAGCAAATACCCTCTTATGCTAAGTTCATGAAAGAAATCTTAAGTCATAAGAAGGATTGGAGAGAAACTGAAAAGGTGTTTCTCACTGAAGAATGCAGTGCAGTCATTCTGAAAAGCTTACCAGAGAAGCTTCAAGATCCAGGAAGCTTTATAATACCATGCACATTAGAGGGTGCTTGAACCAAGACAGCTCCATGTGACCTTGGAGCAAGTATCAACCTAATACCTGAATCCACTATTAGAAAGCTTGGCTTGACTGAAGAAGTAAAACCAACCTGGATATGTCTTCAACTTGATGATGGCTCCATTAAATATCCATCAGGCATAATTGAGGACATGATTGTCAAGGTTGGACCATTTGCCTTTCCCACTGACTTTGTAGTACTGGAAATGGAGGAGCACAAGAGTGCAACTCTCATTCTAGGAAGACCTTTCCTAGCAACTGGATGGACTCTCATTGATGTCCAAAAAGGGGAAGTAACCCTGAGAGTCAATGAGGATGAGTTCACGTTAAATGCTGTCAAAGCTATGCAGCATCCAGACACATCAATTGACTGCATGAGCACTGATATTATTGACTCTTTAGTAGAAGAGATCAATATGACTGAAAGTCTTGAATCAAAGCTAGAGGACATCTTTAAAGATGTTCAACCTGATCTGGAGAAATCAGAGGAAATAAAAAAACATCTGAAAATTCCTCAGGAAGAGGATAAGCCTCCTAAACCCGAGCTCAAACCACTACCACCATCCCTGAAATATGCATTTCTGGGAGAAGGTGACACTTTTCCAGTGATCATAAGCTCCGCTTTAAATCCACAGGAAGAGAAAGCACTAATTCAAGTGCTAAGGACACACAAGACAGCTCTTGGGTGGTCCATAAGTGATCTTAAGGGCATTAGCGCAGCAAGATGCATGCACAAGATCCTATTGGAGGACGATGCTAAACCAGTGGTTCAACCACAGAGGTGGCTAAATTCAGCCATGAAGGAGGTGGTGCAGAAAGAGGTCACTAAGTTACTAGAAGCTGTGATTATTTATCATATTTCTGATAGCCCCTGGGTAAGCCCTGTCCAAGTTGTACCCAAAAAGGGAGGCATGACAGTGGTTCACAATGAAAAGAATGAACTGGTTCCTACAAGAACAGTTACAGGGTGGCGTATGTGCATTGACTACAGAAGGCTCAATACAGCCACCAGAAAGGATCATTTTCCTTTACCATTCATAGACCAGATGCTAGAGAGACTAGCAAGTCATGACTATTACTGCTTTTTGGATGGCTATTCAGGCTACAACCAAATTACAGTAGATCCTCAGGATCAAGAGAAAATAGCATTCACATGTCCTTCTGGAGTATTTGCCTACAGAAGGATGCCTTTTGGTTTGTGCAATGCACCTGCAACCTTTCAGAGATGCATGCTCTCTATTTTCTCTGATATGGTGGAAAAATTTCTGGAAGTCTTCATAGATAACTTTTCAGTATTTGGAGACTCATTCAGCTTCTGTCTTGATCATTTAACACTTGTTCTGAAAAGATGCCAAGAGACCAACCTAGTTTTAAACTGGGAAAAATGTCACTTTATGGTGATTGAGGGAATTGTCCTTGGACATAAAATTTCAAATAAGGAAATAGAAGTGGATCAAGCTAAAGTGGAGGTAATTAAAAAATTACCACCACCTGCCAATGTTAAGGCAATCAGAAGCTTTCTGGGGCATGCAGGATTCTATAGGAGGTTTATAAAGGATTTTTCAAAAATTGCAAAACCTCTGAGCAATCTGCTAGCTACTGACACGCCATTTGTGTTTGACACAGAGTGTCTGCAGGCGTTTGAGACCCTGAAAGCTAAGCTGGTCACAGCACCAGTCATCTCTGCACCAAACTGGACATTGCCATTCGAACTAATGTGCGATGCTAGTGACCATGCCATTGGTGCAGTGTTGGGATAGAGGCATAACAAGATTCTACACGTCATTTACTATGCTAGCCGTGTTTTAAATGATGCACAGAAGAATTACACAACCACAGAAAAAGAGTTACTTGCAGTGGTTTATGCTATTGACAAGTTTAGATCCTATTTAGTAGGTTCAAAAGTGATTGTGCATACTGACCATGCAGCTCTTAAATACCTACTCACAAAGCAGGATTCAAAACCCAGGCTCATAAGATGGGTGTTGCTTCTGCAAGAGTTTGATATAGAAATAAGAGACAGAAAATGGACAGAGAACCAGGTAGCTGATCACCTGTCCCGAATAGAACCAGTAGCAGGGGCGTCCCTTTCTCCTACTGAGATCTCTGAGACCTTTCCGGATGAGCAACTTTTTGCCATTCAGGAGGTACCATGGTTTGCAGACATTGCAAACTATAAAGCTGTGAGGTTCATACCCAATGAGTACAACAGGGTACAAAGAAAAAAACTAATTTCTGATGCAAAGTATTACCTATGGGATGAGCCATACCTCTTTAAGAGATGTGCAGACGGAATGATTCGCAGATATGTACCTAGAGAGAAGGCACAGAAGATCCTGTGGCATTGCCATGGATCACAGTATGGGGGCCATTTTGGAGGTGAGCGAACAACCACTAAGGTCCTCCAATGTGGCTTCTACTGGCCTACTATCTATAAAGATGCCCGAGAGTTTGTGCGCAACTGTGACAGTTGCCAAAGAGCTGGTAACTTGCCTCATGGTTACGCCATGCCTTAACAAGGGATCTTAGAGATTGAGTTATTTGATGTATGGGGCATTGACTTCATGGGTCCTTTCCCACCATCATACTCAAACACTTATATTCTGGTGGCTGTAGACTACGTATCTAAATGGGTAGAAGCAATTGCCACACCTACTAATGATACTAAGACTGTGCTGAAGTTCCTCTAAAAACATATTTTCAGTAGATTTGGTGTTTCCAGAGTACTAATCAGTGATGGGGGCACTCATTTCTGCAATAAACAGCTTTACTCTGCTATGGTCAGATATGGAATTAGCCACAAAGTGGCAACTCCGTATCATCCACAGACAAATGGGCAGGCTGAAGTCTCTAACAAAAAACTAAAGAGAATCCTGGAACGGACTGTAATTGCCCGTAGAAAGGATTGGGCAAAGAGCTTGGATGATGCTCTATGAGCATACAGAACAGCATTCAAGACTCCTATAGGAACCTCTCCATACCAGCTGGTATATGGCAAGGCCTGTCATCTGCTCGTGGAACTGGAACATAAAGCCTACTGGGCAACCAGATTCCTAAACCTGGATGCTAAGTTAGCTGGAGAGAAAAGACTGCTCCAGCTGAATGAGCTAGAGGAATTCAGACTCAATGCTTTTGAAAATGCAAAAATTTATATGGAGAAAGCAAAAAGGTGGCATGACAAGAAACTATCATCTAGAGTCTTTGAACCAGGACAGAAGGTTCTGTTATTTAATTCTAGGCTCAGACTATTCCCCGGGAAATTAAAATTCTGGTGGAGGGGACCATATGTGATTACAGGTGTGTCACCATATGGATATGTTGAGCTTCAGGATTTTAACTCTGATAAAAAGTTCATTGTTAATGGACAGAGAATCAAACATTATCTTGAAAGCAATTTTGAGCAAGAATGCTCAAAACTGAGGCTTGAATAAAGCTCAATCAAGGTCCAGCTAAAGACAATAAAGAAGCGCTTGCTAGGAGGCAACCTAGCCATTAGCAGGTTATTTGTCTTACTTAATGCTTAGAGAAGTTTAATATAAATTCTCTTCAAGATTAACCATCAAAATTGAAGGAATTCACAGAGTTACAGAAAGATTTAGCACGAAAAGCAGAGAAAAGGAGTTCACTGGCAAGAAAACGCCAGTAAGGAGCATTTTGGGTGTTAAACGCCAGAATGGGTACCATTCTAGGCGTTTAACGCCAGAATTGCAGCATACTGGGCGTTTAGAAAAACGCCCAGTAACAAAGGATTTCTGGCGTTTAACGCCAGAAAGGCAGGGGGAGGAAATTTTGTTTTCCACTTCAAAATTTTTCAAATTTTCATGTTTTGACTCATAATTTTCTGCATAAACATGTTTCAAAATTGCATCATTCATCCTCAATTTTCAACACTTTTCTAAATCTCTTTTCAAATTACTTTCAAATCCTTCCCAAATCTTCTTCAAAAATCTCAAGTATCTTTTCAATTTCTTTCCAAATCTTTTCAAAACTCATCATATCATCTCTTATTTCTTAGATGCATAACCAAAATTTTCAAACCTAATCTCTTTATATCTTTTTCAATTAAAAATATCATCTTTTTTATATCATAATTTTATTTTCTTCCACCAATCATATCTCTATGTCATATCTCTTTCAAAATTTTCGAAATCCCTCCACTCCTCTTATAAATACACATTCGGCCATCCCCTCCTCTCCACCATTCAAATTTGCATCTTTTCCTCTCTCTCCCCTTTCTTTTCTTTTGCTTAAGGGCAAGCAAACCTCTAAGTTTGGTGTGTTTTTCCGTGATCACTGAGCTAAGACTCATCAAGATCATGGCACCTAAGGGAAAACAAACCAAGTCAAGAGGCAAGAAAGAAAATACTCCAAAGAGTCTTTGGAATCAAGAGAGGTTCTTAACCAAAGAACATGCAGACCATTACCACAAAATAATGGGTCTGAGGTCAGTGATCCCGGAAGTTAAATTTAATCTGAAAGAAGATGAATATTTGGAGATCCAAGAGCAAATTCGAAACAGAGGATGGGAAATTCTAGCTAATCCTGAAACAAAGGTTGGAAGAAATATGGTGCAGGAATTCTACTCAAATCTGTGGCTAACAGATAAGCAGAGAATAACTGGAACCGCCTTTCACACCTACCGAACTATGGTTAGAGGGAGATTTATTTACTTCCATCTGGACAAAATAAGAGAGGTCTTCAAACTACCTCAACTACAAGATGATCCAGAATCCTTTAATAGGAGAATGGTGAGAGTAAATAAGGGGTTGGATCAAGTTCTAGAGGACATATGCCTCCCTGGAACTAAGTGGATAACCAATTCAAAAGGTGTCCCAAACCAACTCAAGAGGGGAGATCTCAAACCAATCGCAAGAGGTTGGTTGGACTTCATTGGGCGTTCTATATTGCCCACTAGCAACCGCTCTGAGGTCACTGTCAAGAGGGCAGTGATGATTCATTGTATTATGCTGGGAAAAGAAGTGGAGATTCATCATCTGATTTCTTGTGACATTTACACAATTGCAAACAAGAACTCCACTGATGCCAAACTAGCTTACCCAAGCTTGATTTCTCTGCTATGTAAAGATGCTGGGGTAAGGATGGGAGTAGATGAATTCATCCCAATCGAACACCCAATCACCAAGAAGTCAATGGAAGGACAAGTGCAAGACAACTCCATCAAAAGGAGGGCACAGGAGTTCCTCCCAAAAATCCCTGAAATTGACTATTGGACCCGCCTAGAAGCATCTGTTACCAAGCTACAAGAAGCTATGGAACAACTTAAGGAAAACAGCAGAATCAAAACCGCATGCTCTGCAAGCTGCTGAAGGAACAGGAGAAGCAGGGGCGTGAGCTACAGGAGCTGAAGTGTCAGAAGCTCTCCCTTGAAGGACCAAACGCCCCACAAATTGAAGGAGCACCCACTGCTCAAAATCAAGGTTGTTGAGTCCTAACTCTGTGATAACTTCTATTATTAGGAATCTATTTTAAGAGTCATTTATTTTTCTGTTTTTAATTATTATTGGTTTGCTCTTATATTTATTTTTGAGTCTTATTATCATTCCATGATTAATAAAATTTAAAGTTTATGTCTTAAAGTTATGAATGTCCTATGAATCCATCACCTTTCTTAAACAAAAAGTGTTTTAAATTGCAAAAGAAAAAGAAGTACATGAATTTCAAATTTTAAAACAGATTAATTATTTTGATGTGGTGGCAATACTTTTTGTCTTTCTGAATGAATGCTTGAACAGTGCATATTTTTGAATTTGTTGTTTATGAATGTTAAAATTGTTGGCTCTTGAAAGAATAATGGAAAAGGAGAAATGTTATTGATAATCTGAAAAATCATAAAAATGATTCTTGAAGCAAGAAAAAGCAGTGAAAAGCTTGCAGAAAAATATATATATATATAAAGAGAAGAAAAAGAAAAAGCAAGCAGAAAAAGCCAATAGCCCTTTAAACCAAAAGGCAAGGGTAAAATAAAAAGGATCCAAGGCTTTGAGCATCAGTGGATAGGAGGGCCCACAGGAATAAAATCCTGGCCTAAGCAGCTAAACCAAGCTGTCCCTAACCATGTGCTTGTGGCGTGAAGGTGTCAAGTGAAAACTTGAGACTGAGCGGTTAAAGTCGTGGTCCAAAGCAAAAAAAGAGTGTGCTTAAGAGCTCTGGGCACCTCTAATTGGGGACTCTAGCAAAGCTGAGTCACAATCTGAAAAGGTTCACCCAGTTATGTGTCTGTGGCATTTATGTATCCGGTGGTAATACTGGAAAACAAAGTGCTTAGGGTCACGGCCAAGACTCATAACGTAACTGTGTTCAAGAATCAACATACTGAACTAGAAAAATCAATAACACTATCTAAATTCTGAGTTCCTATAGATGCCAATCATTCTGAACTTCAAAGAAAAAAGTGAGATGCCAAAACTGTTCAGAAGCAAAAAGCTAATAGCCCCGCTCATCTAATTAAGACTGATCTTCATAGATGTTTTTGGAATCTATTGCATATTCTCTTCTTTTTATCCTATTTAATTTTTAGTTGCTTGGGGACAAGCAACAATTTAAGTTTGGTGTTGTGATGAGCGGATAATTTATACGCTTTTTGGCATTGTTTTTCGTAGATTTTAGTTAGTTTCTATCATATTTTTATTAGTTTTTATTTAAAATTTACTTTTCTAGAATTTACTATGAGTTTTTGTATTTTTCTGCGATTTCAGGTATTTTCTGGCTGAAATTGAGGGACCTGAGCAAAAATCTGATTCAGAGGCTGAAAAAGGACTACAGATGCTGTTGGATTTTGACCTCCCTGCACTCGAAGTGAAGTTTCTGGAGCTACAGAAGCCCAATTGGTGCGCTTTTAATTGCATTGGAAAGTAGACATCCTGGGCTTTCCAGCAATATATAATAGTCCATACTTTTCCTGAGATTTGATGGCCCAAACCGGCGTTCCAAGTCAGCATATAAATTCTGGCGTTAAAACGCCAGAACTGGCATAAAAGCTGGAGTTAAACGCCCAAACTGGCACAAAGCTGGCGTTTAACTGCAAGAAATGTCTCTACACATGAAAGCTTCAATGCTCAGCCCAAGCACACACCAAGTGGGCCCCAGAAGTGGATTTTTACAATAAACACCCTAGCTTACTCATTTTCTGTAACCCTAGGTCACTAGTCTATTATAAAAACTACTTTTAGTGATTCATCTTGTACCTCATGACATTCTACACGTTTCATATTGTATCTTCTATGGCATGAGTCTCTAAACCCCATTGTTGGGGGTGAGGAGCTCTGCTGTTCTTCATGAATTAATGCAATTACTACTGTTTTCTATTCTATCACGCTTGCTTCTATTCTAAGATATTCATTCGCACTTCAACCTGATGAATGTGATGATCCGTGACAATCATCATCATTCTCACCTATGAACGCGTGCCTGACAACCAACTCCGTTCTACATGCAATCAAGCTTGAATGTGTATCTCTTGGGTCTCTAATCTAAGATTGGAACCTTCGTGGTATAGGCTAGAATTATTGGCGGCCATTCCTGAGATCCGGAAAGTCTAAACCTTGTCTGTGGTATTCCGAGTAGGATCTGGGAAGGGATGACCGTGACGAGCTTCAAACTCGCGAGTGTTGGGCGTGTGACAGACGCAAAAGGATCAATGGATCCTATTCCAACATGATCGAGAACCAACAACTGATTAGCCGTGCGGTGACAGCGCATTTGGAACATTTTCACTGAGAGGACGGGAAGTAGCCATTGACAACGGTGATGCCCAACATAAAGCTTGACATGGAAGGAGCCTTGCGTGCATGAAGAAGAAGACAGTAGGAAAGCAGAGATTCAAAAGACAAAGCATCTCCAAAACCTCAACCTGTTCTTCATTACTGCATAACAAGTATTTATTTCATGTTCTTTTAATTTTTACAATTAAATCTGAGAATTATTGATATCCTGACTAAGAGTTACAAGATAACCATAGCTTGCTTCAAGCTGACAATCTCCGTGGGATCGACCCTTACTCACGTAAGGTATTACTTGGACAACCCAGTGTACTTGCTGGTTAGTTGTGCAGAGTTGCAAAAGTGTGATTGTAATTTCGTGCACCAGGCCAACTCATTAGCAATTTCATTATGAACTCTAGGGATATGCACCAAGGAAATCTTTTGAAAAGTCGTTAATAATTCCCAAGCAGTTACTAAATATTTTTGTAACGTCTCATTATTACACTTAAACTCCTTCGACAACTGCTTTAAAACTAACTGTGAATCCCCTAGGATTTGAACTTCTAAAGCTCCTTTACCGATTAAAATTTCAAGACCCACAATCAGAGCCTCATATTCTGCTACATTATTGGAACAATGATACTTTAATTTGAACAAGAATTCTGATGGAATACCCTCTGGTGAGATAATGAGGATTCCAATCCCTGCACCATCTTTATGCTTGGATCCATCAAAATACAACTTCCAATAATTACTTTTTACTTCGATTATATTTGCCCCCTGGTCATTCAGATCTTTTGAATTGTCCACAAGAAAATCTGCAATAACCTGTCTTTTAACAGCCTTTGCTGGGACATACTGTAAATCAAATTCTGTTAACGCTAGCATCCACTTCCCCAAACGTCCTCTTAACATAGGGAAACTTAGCATATATTTAATAAGATCGGTTTGTGCTATAACTTTCACCGATTTAGCCACCATATAATACTTTAACTTTATACAGGCATGATATAATGACAAGCATAGTTTTTCGATCGGGGAATACCTTGTCTTGATATCAGATAAAACTCGACTAAAGTAATAAACTGCCCATTCATGCCCATTTTCATCGTCTTGGGCTAACATACACCCTATAGTGTTTTCAGATGCTGCAATATATAATTTTAAAGGTTCAGATGGACGAACATTCGCCATAATTGGAGCTTTTGATAAATATGACTTAATCGAATCAAACGTCGTTTGATGTTCTGTGGTCCATTCGAATTTTGAACCATTTTTTAATTTCACCAAAGGCGCGAATACCCTAGTTCGATCTGAAAGATTCGAGATAAATCTCCGAAGGTAATTTAGTTTACCCAAAAATGATTGCACTTCTTTCTTCGATTTGGGTGCAGACAATGCTAATATCGCATCTGCTTTATTTTTATCAATAGCTATCCCCTTCATATGAACAACAAAAGCTAAAAAGTTACCAGTCGATACCCCGAAAGCACATTTTAAAGGATTCTTTTCTAATCCTTTCTTCCTCATAGTAAGGAATGCTTTTCTTAAATGGTCTATATGCTGACTCACAGAAATCGATTTGACCATTACATCATCGATATATACTTCCATAAACTTTCCAATAAACTCATGAAAAATGGCATTCATTGCACGTTGATATGTTGCTCCAGCATTCTTCAAACTGAAAGGCATAACCACCCACTCATATGTACCAAATGCCCCCAGGACAACGGAAGGCGGTTTTAGCCATGTCATCTTCCACAATGAAAATTTGGTTATATCCAAAATAACTGTCCGTGAAACTAAGAATTTCATTCCCTGCCGTAGAATCGATTAACATATCTGCGATATGCATAAAATATTCATCTTTTGGAGTAGCATTATTTAAATCTTGAAAATCGATGCATACTCTTAATTTCCCCATTCTTCTTCATAACAGGGACAATGTTTGATACCCACTCCACATACCGTGCAGTTCGAATAAATTTCGCTTTGATTAAGCGTTCTATTTCTTCTTTAATTTTAATATTGATTTCAGGAGCAAAACGCCTTGGAGTTTGTTTCACAGGTCGAGCATTGGGTTTCAATCTAATCGATGTTCTACTAACGAACGATCAAGACCAGGCATCCCATGATAATCCCAAGCAAAACAATCTTTAAACTTATATAAAAGATTAAAGAGTTCAGTTCGAAAAGGATCAACAAGACCTTTACAAATATATGTAATTCGAACATCATCAAGACTCCCTAGATTAATTTCTTCCAAGGGATCTTTGGACTCAAACCCTTTATAATAATCATCCTCTTTGATTGAATATTTTTCAAATCCCAAAGGTTCCAAATCATAAATGCAATCAAAAGTGAAATCAATATCATCAAAAATAGAAGAAATCGAATCTTTGATTAAACCATCATCACTTTTATTTTCTACACAATAGGCCTCTGCTATTAAATCGGTAGTCTGGCTCACATCATTAGTTTCATTACAAGACATAAGGAAATTAGAATTAAATTCGACTGGAAACGTCGAATCAGACAAACTACAATTAACAAACTTTCTAACCCTATTTGATTCAACTTCATCAGAAGAACCATCTTTATTTTCTAATAATTACAAATTATTTAAATAATTTTGTAATATTACCAGGTAGTTAGACACTTCCCCCTGATCCATGGTGCAATCCCTTCTAAGTCGTCAAGAAGAGCAGTCCCAGCCAGTTGGTTCAAAATGAAACACTGGATAGCACAACTTCACCGAAAGGCCTTCCGAGGACAAGTAGCACCCTTCACAATTATAAGGACTTAGTGATCGATCAACATCCAAGGGCTTTAACTTACGATTATAAATCCTAAAATCGACATGCATTTGTTCGACGTATAAGTTCGAATCTGCCTTGACGATCTCAGGTTTACCCTCACTAGTCCATAGAAGAACACTTTGATGCACTGTAGAAGGTACAGCTCCCACACCATGTATCCAATCTCGCCCCAATAAAGCGTTATAACTCGCTTTTGAAGGAACCACCACAAAGACAATATTACGCTCAAATGAGCCAACCTTTACAGTCAGAGTCACTAACCCCCTGGCTGTGGTTGAAGCCCCATTGAAATCTGTCACAGCAATATTTGTAGGGACTAAATGATCAGGATGCTTCCCTACTTTAATTAGCATCCTTTCTGGCAACAGACTAATTGCAGCACCACCGTCAAGCAGGACCTTATTCACTTTTATCCCACTCAGAGTAGTTGTTATGTAAAGCGGGCGAAGATGAAACATCTGTTTCTCAGTAGGCCATAAAAAGTAACCTGGCTCATCCTCTGAATCATAATCTGCATCAGGATCTCTTTCATATTCCCCCAAATATTCAGTGGGAATGATTGATATTGTCCCAACCATGTCATCATCACCCTCATCAAAATATTCCTCATCCACATCAACATCTTTGTGTTTATCCACTCCAGAAGATTGGGCTACTGCCTTGCCTTTTTCCATCTTAGCAGGTGATGGAATCTCTTTAGGATAAGTTTCCCCATCAGAAGGAAAAACTATTCTTGAATGCACAGAAGGCGTTGCCCCCTTGCTTAGTTCCTTGCCCACATCAATCGAAAGTTTCTTATTCTGATTGAAACTTCTCCTTCCTCCTCTTCCTCGGGGATAATCCCTGGCACGACCTCGATAATAAGAATACTGATTTCGAGAAGGTGCTCGATGCCCCCACTGTGGATTACGCCGATAAAAATGATCACGTCTCTGGAATTCATGACAATTCCTGATCCACTGAACACCTATAGCCTGAGAACGGCTTAAAGGTGTACTTACATTCTCCTGAGGGGTCTTCGAACTAGAGCCCTCTATACGCCTGAGTGGCTGCCTCTGACGTGCCTGTTCTTCCCTATGAGCCAACTCTTTCTTCATTCTTTCTTTCTCAAAGATTGCCGCTGCTTCAGCATCAAAAACAGCATTGCACCGCAGACACAGGGATACGTCCCGGTCTTTGATCTTTTGTTGAACTAAGAAATCCAGTAATCCGTCCCCTGTTCTAGGGTATACTGATCTGACCTGTGACTCAAAATCATAAAGAGCCACATCAAAATCGTAGGACATGCCCACCATGTTCACTCCAAAGTAAGCTTCAACATAACTGGCATCAACTTCGAAAGGATCTACATCAACCTTCATTTCTTTCTTGCCATCATCGAATATCAACCGTCCCTCGATTATCGCCTCTTGAATTAATTCCCTGAAACGGACACAACTATTAGTCGAATGACTTGTTGCTTGATGAAACTTACAATAAGGCTTTCCTTTTAAATCTTTCACAGAAAGCAAAGTTCTACCCTCAGGTAAAATTAACTGTTTATCTTTAAGCAACACATCAAAAATCTGATCAGATTTCGAAATATCAAAACTATACTTCTTTCCACTTTTTAGTTTTGAATCATTCGACTTTTCACTACTTGGCAATTTCTTCAACAAAGAACAACATAAGGAGGGCCTTTCTTAAGTTCGGCCAAATCGATTTATGTTTCAAAATCGAATTCTTCCTCGGAAGACTCCATTGTTACATAAGCAACTTTTTCCTTTCGAGTAAAAGGTTTACTCTTCGATCTCTGTTCACTCCGATATTTCTCTTTTTCTTTTTTCATAAGTTCAGTCTGTCGAACCTTTTCAGCCAAATCGAGGATATGCGCTTTAAGCAATTTTCTGCGCATATAGAATCCCAACCCCATAGTTGCTATTTTCACGATCTCATTCTCAGGTAATGACACATAACATCTACTTCTAGCATTTTTGAAACGTATTAAATAATCATCAATGGTCTCACCATCTTCACGTTTCAAAGCCACTAAATCGGTAACTGCTACGTTCATTTCACCACGATAGAACTGAGCGTGAAAGGCAGTTTCTAACTGATTCCATGTTGTAATCAAATTTGGTCTAAGATTCGAGAACCAAGTAAATGCATTCTTCGTCAATGACGAAGGAAAAAATTTTATTTTTAAATTTTCATCATTAGCTAGATTCCCAATCTTGACCAAATAACGAGCAACATGTTCAGTAGTTGATTCTCCAACTTCACCAGCAAATTTTGTGGTTATTTTTGGATTTTTTTACCCCTCTTGGCACTTCTGTCATTTGAACCACTTGGGGAAAGGCGGAAACAAAATGCGGTTGGTTCATAAAACCAACATTCAATCCAACTCGATTCAGTACTTCCTCTACAATTCTGGTGACTTGATAACGTTCACCACCATGTAATCTGGCTAAAAAGTCATCAGCATTTTGACTTCGGGGAACCACGTGAGGTTTTCTCGATTCGGAATATGGTTTTTATTTTGAAAAATATTTTCCATTCCTTCGTTATTTCCCCGGGCATTATGCCTCTCACCTTCATCATAATCAACGATTCGAGCAATCCTCTCGACTTGTCTAGCAAGACGCTCAAATCTCGATTCATGATCAACCATCATGGGATTCAGAATTGTATTCATTTGCTGAGTCAATAAATTGACTAAGTCATGGTGACTTTCCTCCACTTGTTGTCGATA